>NC_136488.1:149435032-149447532 GCF_053919585.1 Euprymna scolopes
TATATATATATAAACAGAGAACTATATATATATATATTATAGTAAAAAATAATTATATATATATATATATGTATAGTTCTCTCTCTATATATAGTTCTCTGTGACATTTCTCATGCGAAATTTTCTTCCCAATTCTTTCATCAAATTGTAAAGAAACAGATTAACAAATCACCTTCAATCTTAAATAAAATGCGGTGAAAAAGGGACACGTGAATTCAATACTGCTAGGACTTAGCTCCTCTCCGTTCCTCTACTCTCACCATATTGTATGACTCCATAGATTCTACTATTATTACGAACGTGAAGGTTGCCAACATCCTTAGTGGAAGTGATTTTTGTGAAACGAACTGGATTAGAACTTGGGACACTCAGATCGCCAGACTGATATCGATGTGTTTTGCCTTAAAGCCCTTTGTTCCGATTCCTCAACTTAATATTCGCAGGCAACATAAATTAGGATAAATATATAGAAGATACTACCATTCCTTGAATGTAGATTCCGATTGAATAAATAGTATGTATAGAAATAATGCTGCAATGAAATTATAAATGTTCCTTTTCAGTATGAAAATTACTTTGTGAAACAATGTAGCTTTTGTGCATATTAATCAAATTGCGACAAAACAAACAGACAGGACTACGACTTACACACACACACACACACACATTGATATTGATTAGTTTCTTGTGTTTAAAACGTTGGTTAATTGGTAATTAAATTGAAACTAGTATTTTTATATACGGGTTTCAATTTAATTACCAATTAAAAAAAAAACGTGCACGACGGGCGTGCAATAAGTAATGTCCCTGCATCACTTCCAGTTGTCTGATCTAGCTAAAATTATATCTCTACGGTTTATGTCGCAAATTACAGTTCTGAACTAATTGTGGTTTCTGTTTTACAGGTGTTTGAACTGAGGCAGGTTTGAAAGGACGCATACCACAGGAGACTTTTGATGAAATGAAAGAAACTTATGGGGATAATGCCCCATCATATGAGCTTGTAAAACGCTGGCATCGTGAATTCAAACATGACCGGAAGTCTGTGGAAACAGCTCCAAAACCTGGTCGCCCCCTTCTGTCACTGATGAGGCTTCTGTCCGTCACGTTAAGGCTGCCATTTTGGAAGATCGGCGCATTACTATTCGCCAAATAGCCCAAGATGTCAAGATTAGTACAGGGTCTGTGGAAACTATCATTCATGACCATTTGCATATGCATAAGATGTCTACTAGATGGATTCCCAGGTTGCTCACGCCATTCCAGAAGCGAGAACGCGTCAAGGGCTAGAGGATGAATTTGGAGATGTGCCAAGAAGATGAGTCAAAATTTTTCAAAAGACTGATTACACAGGATGAAACCTGGGTCCATCCATCACTGTGATCCAGAGACCAAAGCCCAGTTAATGCAGTGGAAGCACTTGGACTCATCACCTCCAAAGAAGGCAAGGGTGCAGCCCTCCGCTGGCAAGGTCATACTTAAAGTCTTCTGGGACCAGGACGGAGTAGTGATAACAGATTTTCTGGCAAAGGGTACCGCAATTACAAGAGCCTATTATGCTTCACTTTTGAGGAAATTAAGGGAAGCTATCAAAATCAAGAGGCAGGGCAAGATCAGCAAAGGTACCCTCCTCCTGCAGGACAACGCATGTCGCAAGATCAGAAACACGGGTGTGTGGTTATGAAATATTACCCCATCCTCCATACTCTCCTGACCTTGCACCCTCTGACTTTCACCTCTTCCCAGCCATTAAGTTGTTTTTGAAAGGAAAGCGTTTCCCAGATGATGCAGCCTTGATTTCTGAAGTCACGTCGTGGTTGGAGGACCAACCTGGGGTTCTACAAAAACGGTTTCCAGAGCTGCATCAAACAATGGGAGAAATGCATAACTCTGAGTGGTTCCTATGTAGAGAAAGACTAATAACTGTGCCAAGTTTCGTTGCTCTACTGCTATGGGAAGTGGGTCAGGGGCATTACTTATTGCACGCCGCTCGTAGAAAGCCAGCTAATGCAAAGATTTTTAAATAAACAATATAAACGAATGTTAGGCTACTTAAATCAATATATTTCGACTAATACTCGTCTTTATCAAGATTTTTTTCTTTTTCTTACGTCGCATGGTGACACTGCGAGGTGGAATTAATTCGGTTGGTGTTGTTGTTTTTTTTTATATAAAGTCCAGCATTGCACTTGAGGCCACATCAAAGACCATAACCGTAGCCGTAAACTTCGTTGAGCTTTGCCCTCAAGTGTTGAACCGTTCGAATTTGCATTTTGAGGGCGCTGGCAATGGTCCTGTTGTTATTATTTGAGCGGTAGAGAACATGAGTTGTACAGCGGCGCATCTCCGATCTCGCTCGTTGAACATTGTGTCGTTTATAGACATGATAGAAGGCTTCTATCGCTCTTGGGAGTTGTACACAACTGGCAAACCAGTATATGGTCTGCAAAAAAAAAAAAAAAAAAAGAAAAAATCCGGTTTTCATTAAACGGTAATGGAATCATGTCGGTTTTTCTAGAGTGACAATTTCATCGTTTAGTCCCGTAGATGCATGCCTCAGCGAAGACTGGCGATGCATTTCTCTCAGTGGTTTTAAAGCGCTTCCAGCTATTAATCTGGGGAGTTCTACGTTCCAGCATCTCTCTCCTCTCTTCCCTCCTCTCTGCAACTCTAAATACACACACATATGACCAAAAACAAGAAAGAATAACTTTATATTTGTATTTTTTTGGATATCACAATTGCTTCGACATCAACTAGACAATTTAAAATTTTATATTATTGAAAAAGTTTTCGTAGTTACATCTCATCAGATATGTTTGAAAAAATACAAAGTTTTTACACATCTTGACTCATTTTTATTCTGTTATAACTACACCGGGCAGTATGTACCCCCCTCATGCTTTATTAAGTCCACCATCTGTGTTGATGAAATTTATATGGACCCTATTTTCGTATATCTGTTGTAAATTGAAACCAAACAAAAATTCTGAATTAATGAGATTTGTGATTTCTTACTTTTAATATATATATATATATATATATATATATATATATATATATATATATATATATATATATATATATATATATGCATAAGCCTGAAGAATGCTAGAATAGATGAAACGCGGAATATTCAGGGTAGCTTAATTGCTACATATATTTACAACTTACTATATATATATATATATATATATATATATACATACACACACATATATATACACATATATACATATATATATACATATATATATATATATATATATATATATATATATATATATATATATATATATATATATAAAGTTTCTGGTGAAAAAGGTATTTCCATAATTAGTGTTGTAAATGGCATCGACATCGGTTACTGATTTTGGGACTCGTCGCCAGTTGTGTCTATTTACGTCTGAAATATATGGCTGCGACTCAGAACAAGCATCATGGCTTCCAAACGTGGCGTATAAGTATTCGAAGTAATAAGCGAGAAAGCAGCAAAAATAAATAAATAAATAAATAAATAAATAAAATAAAACAAAAAATAAATAGAAGTTACATAAAACTAAAAATGTCTTACAAATGACAAACCACAGCGTGGGTACGTTTTGTTTATTTATTGGAGAGCAGATTTCAGTGCATTGGATTGCTGCTGGTGCCGAGTCGGTAGTACGCAAGTGGTAAGATCATTCATTGTTTTATTTATTTATTTATTTTTGATGGCCCTGTTTTTGTTTGGCAGTGAAGGTTATGGTAACGTTTGACGTAGTTGAATACCTTTTATTAGATGCTGTTTGTAAAAGATGACCATGTTTTCTCCCAGAGCTCAAGGTACGCGACGATAATAGTTGTAACGGAATTAGATCGAGCTAAAAGAGAATTCTTCAAATACTACCAAATTTTAGAATACCATATTAGTGATGTCTGCCTATCTTCCTAGTACAGAGAGACGCTTGAAAACACAACTCTATACAAATCAAAAACATTTCTCGCGCAAAAGTGTACAATTATTTCAATAGTTACATGCTTTTTCTAACTTTCTTAAAAATAATATTATAGGGTTTGCGTTAGGACGCATTCCGATACAAAACCTACGTAAGAACACTCCCAGACACATCAAGTACCTTCGTGTAAAATTTAAAAAAAATCGACCCTGCGGTTTTCGAGTTCATAGTGAACGAATTCACACACACACAGACAAATTCTTTATATATATATATATATATATATATATATATATATATATATATATATATATATATATATATATATATATAATCAACAGTAGGTTCTTTACAGTGCAATGTAAGCTACAATGTATTGTGAACTTAGTTGCTGTGGTTAGACATGTAAAGCCTTCTCCCGGTGCACCGCGATGAGTCCCCCACCAAAGCATTCAATTGATTTGATTGAAAAATGAGTGATTTCACCAATTTCGATGACAATTAAGATATAAGAGGTTGAAACGTTCGTTCATCTTCATTCAATCCCAGGCAACGCGATGTCTCCTTGCTAGTAGGCCTTAGATAAATAAATAGGTGAAAAAATAACATCCATATATTCATATGAGAGCGTGTGTGTTATTTTCTGTATCATGCTTGCATCCGGGTCGTTTAATTGTTATGTACTTCCATTTCTTGTAATAAATAATTTTACAAAGCATTATTCATAAGTTCTGATTTTGGTTTCTATTGTAGCTGATGACACTCAAGTCATATAATTCTGATTATATCCCAAAAATGTCGATTATTTTAAATAATCCCGATAAGTTTATTAGTATTGGTCTTGCTGAAACCTGCGATAATACTTACAAAAATGAAGTCAAGATACAGAAGCGCCTTTTATATTTCTATAAGAAAGGCTATTTTTCCAAAGAGATATATGATAAATTAAGATGTTCTGATTCACTGAAACCTAGACTCTGTGGCTTTCCTAAAATACGTAAGGAAGGTATCCCGCTTAGACCTATCTTGTATATTATGGGGTCTGTCCAACACTCCCTAGCCCAATGGCTGTTGACGATTATAGAACCGGTCCAGATACAGAAGAAAAAAGGGAATTATAATCCAATTTCGTTTCCTTCGGTATTTTTCCAGACGGCAATGACGAGGTGAAGATGCGCATTGGTGCTTCACTGAAAAAGGGGGGGGGGGCGACTCCCATCATTTTAGTTAAGGTTAGTTAATTTTAAAAGTTTTATGTTTGAAAGAAAAGGGGGTTAATTGATAAGTTAATTGTTTTTAAATACTGTTGACATATTGTAACATCCCCATAGTATTGAGCCCCTAAGCGGCATAGGCCATCTATAACTTTGTAGATGCTTTTGTAGCGACTGAGTTCTTTTTACGGGGTGATGGTGCTGGCCCCACGCCCAACTTTCCCAGAAGATACATACAGTATCTAGCCTTCCCAAATGGTCACCCATCTGGCACTGGCCAGGCTCAACGTTGCTTAACTTCGGTGATCTGGCGAGAACCGGTGTGTCAACGTGATTGTACTGTACATATATTGCAACATATAATGTATAAAATAAAGTAGCTAATATTTTATATATTACAACGTGTGTTGTGTGTCGTTGTTTGACCTTCCTTAAATGTCGAAACGGTGCCTGAAGACGATTCCAATTAAAGGAACTCCAGCCTGAAGAATATTCCAGCCAGAAGAACTAGTAGAATGAAGACGTAATCCTGAGAGAGTGAAGGAGCCAGCCACACCCAACACCACAGGAATGCCTTTACTCTTCAACTATGACAAAAAGACGTCTAACTGACTGATCTTAATATTCTTATCCTATTGACTGGCCCATCGTGTCACAGTCTAGTACCGTTTCCAGGACATTTACCTGACACGCGTTATAGAAGATGGTGGTGAAAGTGCCCTGAAAAGATTCAACACTTTTATGAACTCCTTCTGTCGGCACAAAGGCTTGCGGATAGAAACAAATTCCAAAATTTTAAAATTATTTTTGGAATCTGCTCTACGTAGTACATCAAAGTACTCTATTTTATATATACTGGCACAACATATATTCTTAAATGCTGGCCAATAGCAGAGTCCAAAGTCACAGGGGAAGGGTGACCCATACCCTTCTCTGTCTAATCCTCGACGCAAGTCTGCAAATGCGAGGAAGTTCGCCCCCACACAACTAGCATCACACTGCCACAGGACCAGAGAATTTTTCATTAATAACGGTTATTCAGAAGACCCTATTAATGATTATATAAAAAAAAAAATGGTTGCAGATTTCAAATTCCCTAAAATATTTGGGCCTTTAAAAGGTCCATTTTATTCCCCATTATCACGAATAGGAGATTATAGTATAAAATTGAATATACAGATTGTTAGAAGCATTATGAAGTGCTTCTACTCTGTTTTCTTACGTTTGGTATTTACTATGAGACCTGCATTTCCTATCTTTTAGCAAGGATAGTGTGCCCTACATCCACTACATCCTTTACATCCACATAGTAATATTGTTTATCAATTGAAATGCTATTTTATGCAATATAGGGACCTCGTTATCGTAGGCATATTCCTAGCACGTTACGTAAACCGCCGGAACGTGCAGTACGAAAATCTTCTTTTTTTTTTTTTGCGAAAAAGCTAGGAAATATTCAAGAAGGTACCAAACAAAATTATAATCGAAAACAGTCATCGTATGATAATTTCAACGAAGAAAAGGTACTTATGCAGTTTACTTACCATACTGAAATGATAAAGTTATTTAGGAAGCCATTCTTAACATGGGGAGGGGTCTTTTAAAAAAATCTATTCTGTACTTTCACCTTACAACTTAATATCGTTTTACAATTGTCGGCTGTTGCGATTTCATTAGCTAAGCGTTTCGGCACTGCCCGGCGCTTTACGAATATGCCGACGATAATACGTTCCCTATTCTGCATATCTAACTTAATTCGTTATCAACCACTCCAATAAAGCCACAACTGACACTGAAGATCAATCATACTTAACGACCCGCCACACCTATCACCCCATACCCACACGTAACCATAAAAGCATATTCCCGCCAAATATTGTTGGAGAAATACGTTATTTCGCGAAAACACTTTGCAAGCTGTTATCACCGAAGCTTGCTGTGTAATGTCAGTTTTGGTAGAAGGCTTTCTATATTTACTGAGCGCCCAGTTAGGGAATCATGACTCTTGGTTTAGCCATTCACGTGGAATTTGTGAGTAGAATGCTATCGTATTGGCACTCTTCCTCGCAGCGGACAATGACAAGCACGCAAAGCACCTTTTCTTCTCGAAGGTTCTGCGTTATAAGAATCTTGTCATTCCGAAGCTGTTTGTAAGGCGGGCATAGTATTTCCACCACTTCTAACCTGTGGGGGCGTTTCTTGCTTCTTCGTAGCCTTTCTGCGGGAATCGACTGCCGTGTTTTTCTCGAAGAAAGTTAAGCGATATATCTTATGCTTATACGTAAAAGTGTGAATTTCTAAACGGTATGTGATTGGTTTAATGGATACCATCGCAGACTATGTATTTGGGCGTGCCGTGTTCAAACTCCATCGGATCTATTGCTGTAATTCATGCACTACTAATGTGGCAGGAAACATATATAAACCTCAAATTTATGGAGATTATTTAATGAACGAGTGTGCACACTCAGTCAAAAATGACGGAAAATACTATTCACCAGTGTTCACACTGATATTCATATTTGTATTAAATAACGTCTCAATCAGTAAAGTATAAAAAATAAACGTCTAATTATAGAGATTTACAGATGGAGAAGACTTGTCTATTTAATTATTTGCTTTCTAATTTACCCTTAATATTTGCAGTGAATTCGTTAGATATTTCTTTTACTCGCTAATTATTTTTGTGATAGGTCTAATATATATATATATATATATATATATATATATATATATATATATATATATATATATGTGTGTGTGTGTGTGTGTGTGTGCGTGCGTGTGTGAGAGAGAGTGTGTGTGTATTTAATTATTATAGTATTGATATAATGGACTGATCCAACACCCCTCAAATGAATGGACTGTTACGTCTATAAAAAGACAAGCAAACTCTCCTCACAGGGGAGACAGAATTTAGTACTAAGCTGTCAATGGACGCTTAGAAATGTGTGTACCTTTTTACCTAAATAAACCCTTTCTGTACAACCCCAGTAATGACTTGTAATTCATATAATCTACGATATAACAACTGGCGACGAAGAATTCGAACGAAACTCACTAAAAAACAAAGCGAAGGAATAAGCACACAAGAAGATTAACGAGCAGAAAACAAAAGAAATCCAAAGAAGGAAGAGGAAAACAAAAAACTTCGACACAGCCAACATTTAAAAAGTAAGTGTTTCAGTCGGTTACGGTCCTAAAAAAAAAAAAAGAAATTGACATTTTGAAGCGAACATTTTTTTAAAAAGAATATTTAAAAAAAAAGTGTCCATTTCAAGTTTTATTCGGCTGGAAGTGTTTTTTTTTCTTCTCTTCGGAAGGACATTGTGCTTTTAATTCATTGAATTTATAGGACATTTGAGTGAATCTTTTTGTTTAATTGTGTGGTTTCGTAAAAAAAAAAAATTTTTTTTTTAACATGGAGCAATTAGCGGAATTCACTAGAACTATGCAATCGGCATTGTTTGCACAGCAAAAACAAATGGAATTACTTCAGCAACATCAATTGAAGCAAAGCGAAATACTACAGAGTATTTTAACGCAGCAGAAAGACTGTTGTTTCACTCCTGAAGGAATAGCAAATTCTTTATCCGAATTTGTATACGAGCCGACAAATGGGTTAACTTTTCCGGCATATTTTCGGAGATACGAAAATATTTTTGCCAAGAGATGTCAGTCTTGGACAGACGAAGAGAAGATTATCCTTCTTCTTCAAAAACTTGGATCTCAGGAAAATACAAAGTATACGAATTTTATCCTGCCAAAGAAACCTGAAGAGATTTCTTTTAGTGAAACAATAAAAATATTGTCAAACATTTTCAGTGAACGAGATAGTCTATTCTATACACGTTATAAATGTTTAAATATCACGAAGCAGGAGGACGAAGATTTTATTTATGCAGGGAAAGTGAATGCTCATTGTGAATCCTTTAAATTAAAAGACCTCAAAGAGGATATGTTTAAAAGTCTAATCTTTGTGCAAGGTTTAACAGCCTCTAAAGATAAGGATATTCGTTCAAGGATATTATCCATTATGAACCAAGACACAGAAATAACGTTACAAAAAGTTACGGAAGAGTGTCAGAAACTGTTAAATTTAAAGCAGGACAATACAAGCATCGAAGGAAAAAATTTTGAAGAAAAAAATATGGAAAAAAAAATGGAAAGGGTGATGAAATGTGCACACGAAAAATCCTGAAAGACATGTGGGGGGAAAAACCACTTCACTAAAGATTGTTACTTTAAATACAAAATATGTAACAAATGTAATAAAAAAGGCCATAAATCAACGGTATGCAGGAAAGGAAAATACCGAAAAGCAGAAATAAAGACCATTGGTTCTAAAAATGAGTCTAGGTGTGATAAAAGAAAATATATTAAAATTAAAATTAATGGCTGTAATGTGAACTGTCTTCTAGATACGGGAAGCGACATAAGTATAATTGACGAAGTAACTTGGAAGAAAATTGGGTTTCCAAAGTTACAAAATACAAAAAAAATTGCCAGAAGTGTGTCTGGAAATAAACTAAAATTTAAGGGTGAATTTTTTACCAATGTGTCTCTAAAGGAGAATGCTGTGAAAACCAAGTTATATGTCGTACCGGGGAAAAATTCTAATTTGTTCGGTATAGACTTAATGATTCTTTTTAATTTATGGGGAAAACCCATAAGCTCATTTTACAATAAAGTAAGTCTGGTAGGTTTAGAAAAGTCTAAACTACCAGGAAAGTTTATTGACGAATTAAAAAAAGACTTTAATAAGGTATTCTCTGAAGGTTTGGGTTGCTGCACGAAAACGGAGGTAAAATTTGAACTATAAGACGAAGCTAAACCAGTTTTCAAACCCAAAAGAAAGGTTCCATATTCAGCATTAGAAACTATAGAAAAAGAATTAAAGAGACTTCAAGATATTGGAGTAATAGAAAAAGTGGACTACTCTGAATGGGCTTCACCCACGGTTTACGTTAAGAAGAAAAATAATAAAATCAGGCTATGCGCGAACTTTTCGACAGGTCTAAATGATTGTCTCAAGGAGCATAACTACCCGCTTCCTACCCCAGAGGAAGTTTTTTCGAAGTTAAGCGGAGGAAAAATTTTTACAAAAATTGATTTGTCTGAAGCGTATTGGCAAGTAAAAGTCCAGGAGGATTGTGCTAAGTACCTGACATTAAATACCCATAAAGGACTATTTTCACTAAAACGTTTGCCTTTTGGTTTAAAAGTAGCCCCAAATTTGTTCCAGCAAATTATGGATACAATGCTAGCAGGTTTGGATTTTGCTATGGCTTATCTAGATGACATCCTTATAAGAAGTAAAAATGTGGAAGAGCATAAAATCCACATTGGCAAAGTATTCGAGAGAATATCAAACTATGGATTGAAAGTGGCTCTCGAAAAATGTAATTTTGGGATGGACAAAATTGAATATTTGGGACAAGTGATTGATCGAAATGGTAGAAAACCTAATCCTAATAGGACTGAAGCAATCAAAAACATGCCTAGACCAGAAAATATAGTGCAGCTACAGTCATTTTTGGGACTAGCAAATTATTATAATTCTTATATCCCAAATATGCATGAACTAAGAGCACCTTTAAACGAATTATTGAAAAAGAATAAAAAATGGCTCTGGACAAAAGAATGTGATGAAGCATTCCTAAAGATTAAAAAATGTCTGTTATCGGATTTAGCACTAGCTCACTACTATCCGAAAAAAGAATTAATTGTAGCAGCAGATGCGAGCGAATACGGTTTAGGTGCTGTGCTACTACACAGACTCAAAGATGGATCGACTAAACCAATTATTCATGCCTCAAGGGTTTTGCTACCCGCAGAAAAAAATTATAGTCAGATAGAAAAAGGTCTGGCAATTGTATACGCCATGAGGAAATTTCATAGGTTCATCCATGGAAGATTTTTTATATTGGAAACGGACCACAAACCTTTGTTATCGATTTTTGGTTCCAAAAAAGGAGTTCCTACTCATACGGCTAATAGGTTACAAAGATGGAGCATGATTCTGTTAAACTACAATTTTTAAAATGAAACACCTAACATCCAGCAAAATTGCACATGCAGATGGTTTGTCCAGGTTGATCCCAAATAAAACTGAATTACTTGAAGAAACTGTTATAGCTGCACTAAAAGAAGAAAATGAACTAACAGGTATATTAATAAATACTGTTAGGGAACTTCCGGTAACACTTGAGGAAATAAAGAAAGCAGCAAGAACAGATGAATACATTAACAAGATAAAAAAACAAGTGGGACAAAAAGAAAAGAAGAGGAAAGGATTAACAGTTTTTCCATTTTCAAAGTGCGATGAAACTCTAATGTACGCAGATAGAGTAGTAATACCTGAAGTATTACAGAAGAGAATTTTAAAAGAATTCCACATGGGACATCCTGGAATCTCCAGAATGAAAGCACTAATGAGAGCATATACGTACTGGCCTGGAATGGATCAGGACATAGAAAAAATGATAAAATTATGTAAGGGTTGCCAACTAGCAGCAAAAGCGCCGCCCATTAAGACGCAACCTTGGCCTAAAACAGATATACCATGGACGCGGATCCATATAGATTACGCAGGACCTCTAAAAGGATATTATTACCTGGTAATAGTAGATAGCATGTCGAAATGGCCAGAAATTTTTAATTCAAACATCCTACAGCGGCAAACACAATTAAGGCGTTGGACGAGGTATTTGGGCGTTTTGGCGTACCAAAAACAATTGTTAGTGATAATGGCACCATGTTCAAAGGTCAAGAATTTAAGATCTACTGTGAGTCACTGGCCATAGAGCATGCCACAACACCAACTTATAGCCCTCGATCTAACGGACAAGCTGAAAGATTTGTCGATACTTTTAAACGAGCGTTAAAAAAGAACGATAACATCGACACTGAAGAAAAGTCTTCAGAAATTTTTAGCAGTGTACAGGATAACACCTAATCCGAATACAAATGCAAATTTATTCCCAGCGGAAATAATGTTTGCCAGAAAAATGCGCTCTGTGTTCGACCGGTTAATTCCGAGTAAAAAAGTAAAAAAAAGTGTAAAAGATAATGGACGATACAAGATATACAAGGACGGGGATAAAGTTTTTTTCAACAATTATCAGGCAGGGAAGAGTTTTTGGGAAGAAGGCATAATCTCAAAAAGAATTGGAAGAATGGTCTACATTATAAAAGGTCAGACATTTTCCCACAAAAAACATATAAACCAACTCAGACCCCGATATATTGAAATAGTTAAAAACAATGAAGTACCGATGGAAGTACTGTATGACATTTTTCACATAGAGCCTCCAAAAAAGGAAGCACCAGTAACTGAAAATACAAG
>NC_136488.1:149450032-149470032 GCF_053919585.1 Euprymna scolopes
GTATGTATGTATGTATGTATGTATGTATATATATATATATATATATATATATATATATATATATATACTAGTAAAAGTACTTGTCGTTGACTGGGTTAAAAAACAGCCTGCATAAAATGGACTTTGATTTATGAAAGTATATGTTATGAAAATGAAGGGTTGTAAAGAGATAGCTTCGAATTTGGGGGTATCAAAACCAAAGCAAAATATGATGAAAGTAAAAATAAAATAGATAAACCCCATCATTTATTATACCATACCTGTTCACACTGAAACACTTATCACAATATTCTGTGGATCTATATTAAAAAACCTTTTTTAAACTTTCTGACATATTTCCATTCTATGGAGGTCAGGCGCGAACGACATCCCATAATTTTATTATGCCATATTTCTTCAAACTGAAACATAATTATCAAAGTATACATACGCAGATAGATATGAAAAGTCTTTATTAAAGTTTGTGCTTATTTCCATTCTATGGAGGCCAGGTGCGAATACAGACCCCACAATTTTATTATACCATTCCTATTTAAGTTAATTTTTTATTTCCATACTTTGTGGATCCGGCGCGTACGCAGACCCCACAACTTTAATGAATCATCATTCCTGTGCCTCGATACATCTTCTATCATTATATGTGATCAGTTTTCTATAATAGTCAACCATATAGGAGCCTATTCGTGACCAGACACACACACAGACATTCAGTTTTATATTATAGATATGCATATAATAAGGAGTATGACACCAAGATACGGCATTAAAAATTAGTAACAAAATACAGTACAGTGGATAATACACATGTATATAAACAAATAAGATCCATATATATAAAAGCGAAAATGTATGTTCGCTTTTTGTCCAAGAAAGGCTTTTTTCAGAGAAGCGGTCGGTCGCCTAACAACTTTTTAAAACTTTTTTTATCACATGTAAATCGCAATGTCTCAGATTTAACAACGGAGCCCGCCTGTCTATTTAATTTGCTCGACTTCGGGAAGATAAATATTCAACAGTTTTCGCTCGCCGCATTTAGGTTAGGCCTTTTCCTATAATGTTTCCCCCTACCCCCAACCTCTTGTTGGGGAACATTCCCGCACTAAATGAAATGCTACCCTGCAGTCAAAAGCTTACCTCATTAAGTGATTAAAACGTGCACCTGCTAATTTAAGTAATTAAATTCAAATGTGTCTTCGTTAGCATCTCGCGGTGGCGCAATGGTTAACGTCGCACGTTCTTTTTCACACTTTAATTTACAACTTTGCCTCAAGGTTTCGGGTTCGATCCTCATGCTTACCTACTAAAACATTTTTTTAAATTTTACCCCCCCCCCTGGAGTTTTGATTTACCCAAAACCACACACCTCCAAACACCCGGGCAACGCCGGGTAACTCTCGCTAGTTATAAATAAAAACGTAAGATGGGACAAATGCCTTAACCATGGGCCGGAAAACATCGCATTCCACTTCATAACCTGAAAAAAACGTATCCTGGGGCCACCATATCCCGGGGCCATACTGTATATATATATATATATATATATATATAAAATATATTCACATTTCTCTTTGTTATAAATCAAGTCATATTCATTGGCTAAACTATAGCAAACTGAAACAATTCATTTATAATGACAGAATTGTTTCCGTTTGCTATAGTTTATGTATACGTCAATATACTAGCTGAATGTTTGTGTAAATGCGACTTTAAACCTGAATATCTCTGGATTAAATCTCAATATCTTTCGTATACTTTCACGGAACAGAAAGACGGACAGACAATAAACCCCATTTTCTTCTAATTGAGACGAAAGAGCCTATGGTACATATGTCATTAGATTGTGTTGCGACAATGACTGTACGCTGGGGGCAACATTTTTTTTTATTTTCGATACTTATCGGATGAATTTCTGCACAAAACATATCTAAGAGCACTGCCAGGCATATAAATTAACTTTGTGTGAAATTTGCAAAAGATAGGCTTAGCCGTTTTGGAACCTATGAGGAAGGAACATGAACACACTCACACTCACACCCACACTCACACATACGCACACACGCACATATACTCACACACATTCACTAGCACACACACTTACACTCACTCACGAATACTCACGCACACACTCACACACACACTTACTAATACATACATTCAGACACACTCACACACACACTCACACACTCATACACACACTCGCACACACACACATACTCCCCCAAACACTCATACACACACTCACACTTAATGCATACATTTACACACTAACACACACTAATACACACACTCACACACTCGCACTCACACACTCACTCACATACACTCCCACACACACACTCACACACACACACGCACTCACGCACACTCACACACACATAACGTGACTTTTATATAATAATAGAGATGTGACATTTGTATTTTCTTTTCGGTTAAAAATAAAGAAAGTTTCCTTCTGTTTACAGAGTTTCGTTTCCTCGCTATAGACTTTCATCTCGCAATAACTACAGGCGAAACTGGCGGAATTATCGGAACGCTTGCGGAAAACAGAGTCTGGGAGGGTATGATGTCTCACCAATTTTAGAACATGTCATATTCGACATGAATTCCATTATACGTTATTTTTCTTTTTACACCTGCACAAAAAGAAAAAAGAATGACGTTCACACGCACGGCAATAAACAAAGAGCGTTCGTCTGTTTTGTTTATAATGCTCAGGTGGAGAATAGGCGGGTTTCTTATTCAACTGTACGTTTTGTTGTTTTCTTTTTGACTTGCCTCGGAAATTGAGCCAGCGTTTTCTCCTCTGCACCAACCACCTTTTAGCTTTATCAACTTATCCTTGAGGCTTGAATAATAGGAAATACTCTAAATTGCGGAGCATTAGTCAACAAGACAATAGCCTTTTCTTTCTTTTCCTCATTCGACACTGCGCCCCCGCATATTGCCATGTTTCGCTTTGTGACGATTCAGACTTGACGTCGGTTTGCCAAACACCGCAATGCGTACGATTCAATGAGTTACGCAATTTTGACCCTCTTGAATCCGTTCTGCTTGGAAATATATTCAAATTTTCACCAGCTATTGACAAATAGCCCAGCTGCATCGTGTGTGCCTTTGGAAAGGCAAAGGCTAAGAAAGTAAAAAAAAAAAAAAAAATCCGATTTGGAGTCCCGATAGACCGATGGTGAAGTGCTGCATTACATTTCCGGTAACTTCTGGCTTCGACCGTATTTGCTTGTCTTTCTATCGGACTTTGTCTGCAACACCAAGCGGTAACTGGGCAAATGTAGGTGTCCTTATTATCCGCCCAGGCCTGCACCGGAGAGCCAATCCCAACCTCAAACTGTATAGCACGGCAGACGCTGCAGTACACCAGACTAGATGCAGAATGCTATTGTTTTATTAGACAGAAGGTTGCTGTCAGAATCCGTTTTGCTACCATTGTTGTTTTTTTTGTTTTTTTTTCAATAGAAGTTAACTTACAAGTATGAATTTTTTTTAGATAAGGATTTGGATATTCGTATTATTGGAATTCTTCAGACTACTATTCTCATTTTGAGTTTCATTTTCACACTTCGGCCAATGTAACCTCCGACCTAACAGGTGTATCTTGACGAACTCGGGAATCTTTCTGTTGAACTCTATCCAGGACGGGGGATCCTATCCAGTTATATATGACGGAACGAAAGCATGCTACACCCCATGGATTAAATAAAGAGTTGTTCAAAATTCCGTGTAGATTTCCGAGTTCGACAAAACGATTCCTGAGCCCGACAAAATATACCTGAAGAAGGTTTGACCGACCGAAGTTAGTGGAAAAAATACTGATGAGATGAAAATAGTGATTTGAAGAATCCAAATAATGTGAATAATTTAACTTATTTTCATACACCAGAGAGCTTCACCACATATTGGAAAACAAATCTGCGCAAATTTTATTTTTACAAAAGAATCACTACTTATGAAGGCCTGGAGGCCACTCGAGGATAAGGGTTAATGAGTGTAAGGTAGTCAATGGGAAAATATCGTAGTAATCGTTAGTAGCAGAAATGTTGTAAATTGGATTATTTAAGGGGATGGCTCATCAAGAATTTTTTTACGTTGGACTTGAAGATAACCATATTGTAGTCAGTTGGAAAGCAGGAAAACGGAACAGAGTTCCACAGGCGTGTAGCATTAAAAAAGAAGCTTTGTTCATGGAATCTACGTGTAGATTTAGGCACAGATAAAGAGTAAGGGAACTTATTTTCCCATTGCACCACGGACTCAAGATCAGAGGGAAAAGAATCACACAGAATTTGGTTGTTTACGGCCTTTGAAGTGTTGCCGTAGATGGTAGTATCGTCAGCATAAGTTTCTACGCATGATCTTAGGATGTGTTGAGCAAATCTTTCAGCCTTCAGGAGCGGCATCAACTTTTTTAGTAGTCGTCCTCTTGATCTTTCTTCAATGAAATCTTCTCTATATGATTTCTTTATATAGATAATGTCTAGTTGTCGAAAAATATCTACAAGTTATGTTAATATAATATCAATGTATATTTTTTTCGAATACCGTTGTTGATGGATCCGTTTATATTGAGTATGCTTCTGATATCTGCATTATTTTGCATCTGTTTTGTAATAATGCGTTGTTTTGGCTTCAAACGTATCTAATACTTATTTTATTTTATTCAAACTCTTACAGCGCTTCTATCAAGGAACACAAACCCAAACGCGAATTCCGCGTGACCAACGCACCGTTTCGCCATTTGAAAAGACTACCGTAAAAACAACAAACGGACTTCTACTTAGTGATTCTATGCTTAAACAACATGGCAAGCAAAAAAAAAAAAAAAAAAAAAAGAAAAAGAAAAAAGAAAGACATACTGAAGGTGAAATATATTTATGAATTTCAATATAAATTTCAAACAAAATAAATATCTGTTTATTTTGTAATAATGCGTTGTTTTGGCTTCAAACGTATCTAATACGTATTTTATTTTATTTTTAATCACGATAGTTTATCTAACAGAGCCCGAACTCGCATATGGCAGCAGCAGAAGCAGCAGCATCAACAACACTCAACGTATGCAAATGACTGAGCCGTGTGCGATTTGCCGTCACAGCTACGAAGAAGGAAATAAAATGATTATAATAAAAGAAAAACGTGGCCCGAGAAAGACAGAGATAGGCTTGTTACATAGGCAGGCTAAGAGTGACAGGGAAAATAGGTGTTCTAAACAAAGATAGACTATCACGTGTTCGACACGACAGAATCTTAAGCACATTGGACTACGAGAAGACTTTTGAACAAGAGACAAGGCGTTATTCTGGAAAGTACCTGTAAATAAATGTATGTGTTTCACTAAAAAAGTTAGTCGAATTCTTTCCTTGTCTTTGTTTCTTTGCGACTGTCCACATACGTGTGAGTCCCGAGTATTGACAGGTAACGACTACGTTACAACAGTACTCGTAGTTCTCTTCATCGACAGAAACATCTGGCATGTAAGTCGGTAGATACTCAGTGTATAATTGTAACGTTGTTCGGGAACCAACGCACGTTGTGTGCAGTTTCAGTTGCAAAGGAGACCAAGACAAAGAATAGGAAATGACTCCAACTCGCTTGTTCTATGCAACAACGACATTGATTTCCTCATTGTTACAGCCGTGACGTCACCCATCTAGAACGTTCTCCACGTCTCTCACGGGATCTTGAACCTTATTAACGTCTTTCACGTGATCGTTCTCTTTCTCTTTCTATATAGTCGTTTATCTTTATCGGTGACGTCATTTTGAATGTATTTACATCCGCACATCCGCGCTATGTTACACAATATCCAGGTCGTGTACCGAAACATTATTTTGTTTCTGACAAAGGGAGGCGAACTGCGGTTTTCTAGATCGAACTCTATCCATGTAACGTATCCTTGTCTAGTTTTTGACTTTGAGGTAGTATTTTTATAGCTTCTTACCTCAAGTGGCTTTATGCCTTGTATGGAGCAATTTTCATTAAAATAATTGACATCTTCCTACCTCCAAATAATTCTAATCTGTTTAAAAATTAAAACGTTGGTCGTCATATTCTGTTGTTCATCCCATAAAGTGGGGTACGAATTTACCTTCCCACTCAGCTATACACGATTGGTTAGAAAGAAATTCGAGCATCTTGATATTTTATTATAGGATATTTCCCAGTAACCTTCATCTTGATTTTATCTTTGTGATGCTGGTCGTATTTACACGCCTTATCACAAGCGTAGACTCGTTTTTTTTTGTTTTTATTTTTTAATTTTTCTTTTTTAATGCGAGGAAAATTCAACTTTCTGTAAAGGAGCAGTCCTGGGAGAAAAATAAAAAATGCTTCAGTCTAAGATTTCTCCTTCACTGACTGAGGACAGAACAGATGAAGTGCAGTATCAGAACAGATACTACATATTGATCTTAGCCATTTCTGGCGATGTCTTCATTTCTGTGCATTATATATCTATATCAGCCCAGCCGATTTTCCCAATTTTATATAAGATTAGCTGACTGCTTGGCGTTGCCCGGTCATAAAATACGCTTAAATATGATATTTTAATTCATGCAGCTTTTGTATTTATTATTATTTTAGATAAAAATTTCTGTTGATTATTATATTGTACCAAATATATAGTAATGTTTAACCGGTGTGGCTCGATCGTAAAATACGCTTAAATATATTCTAATTCATGCATATTTCGTATTATTATAAAGCCAATACTCTATTAACTATTATATTGTACCTATTACATAGAAGTGATTTTAAAAGAAAAAAAAAGACATGGGTGCCATCATCCAGAATCGAAACCAAGACATTTAATGCGCCGATGTTAGTCGTTACTGTTCAAGCTATCGTTAAAGGGATAAAAACGGTAAAATTTAATCGACTTTGACGTATGAATGAACAGTTTTGCATGCGTACAAAAGCACATTAAGTCGACTTACGCCTGCCAAGTTCCATGTTTTTTTCAATTTTGACCTATTAACTGCTATTTTTACCTGGTGAAAACGAAATCGAATTCGTCCCACGGGTTCAAATCTTCTATATATAAAATTTCAAGTCTGTAGCAAAAATTGACAGAGGAGATTGGTAGAGACAGTTCATCAAACAAACAGGCATCAAACATAAAGGTCACAACATGTTAAAAAAACACGTTGAAAAAAGTAAAAAAAAATTAATCTGAAATGGAAACACTAAAAAAGTGGATAGTCCTTAATACGCGGAGTTTCAAAGAAATACTTTTCTTATCATTAGAGGGTAGGATTTAGCAAAATGAGGGATCGGATTTTGCTTGCAAAAGTATTTGATGAAACTGCAGTTAAGTCAAAGATCTTACTTGATAACAAAAAGTGAAGCAGAGGGAATATGGTGAAGAAAAAAGTGATTTCACGTGAATGCATAGTCTTGGTAAAAGGTAAAGTATCCAATGACGGTAAAATCCAAAAATGCAAATCCAAGAAAGTTTATTAAATTTTCATTCGCACAAGTAAAATCCAAGGGAATCGCGTAATTGGAAGATGGTCCAAAATAATCCAAAAGGCCGAAATCCGTGGAATAATTCACAAATAGGTACAAGGAAAAGGGGAAAGAAATCCAATAATATTAATAAAAGAAATATAGGATATGCGTTAGACTCGACTGCCGAGACAAGGTGTAATTAAGAAAAATGAGTGAAGAAGATAAGAGAGAGAAAAATATATTTATTTTATATATATATATATATATATTATATATACATATATATATATATAATATATATATAATATATATATGTAAACATTTATAGCACCGATATTTTCTACTAATATCTCTTTCTTTGTGTTTCCCATATCAATATATATCTGATATTTAGTGGCCGTATTTGTGAGATATGGGACGAATCAAACATTGGTATCAGTAAGTAATAACATATTTATTAATATTCATAATTATAAGCACTTTTAAGATAATAAAAGTTGAGCCCTGTCTGGGGAATTATGAAAAGGCGGTCAACTAGCGATATTCAATATTCCGACTTTCAGCAGTTAGAATGCTCTTTAATTACTGACTATATTAAACCCGCATTCGGCATTTATAGATGTTTAATTTCCCCAAATTATCGTGTCCACTGTATGACCTCGAGGTAACATCGTAGCCAATGGAATCAAAGGTTGGCTTTGTAACTGATTTCTTATCTCGTTACAAGCAGTATTTATACTTACTACACTGATTATTGCGAAAACATGAAACACTAGTGTATAGCTACATAAAAATAATTGTTGATATATATATATATATATATATACACATATATATATATATATATATATATATATATATATATATACATAATATAACAATATAGCTACATTCCAAGCTCAAACAATTTATTTTTCTTACCCAACACTTTTTCAGCACATTTTTTATAGCTCTGTTTCGTTACACACAAACATTCAGTTATTACTATGTCAATATCGAATCTTTTCGTGCGTACATGCTTCAGAAAAATATATTTTGTTGTTTGGAAAGAAATGTACATGACAATATCATGTCGGAAAAAGGAATTTCATAAAATATCCATCATTTCATATTTATTTAAGTAGCCATCTTAGCATTAAGTGTAAAGCTAGTTTACTTAACGTTCAAGTTGAAAATGTTCTGAAACGCTTTTTAGCCCCCAAAGAGATTATTTATATGTTAACAAATATTTATTGTCAGTATGTTACGTTGCAGGATACACTTTTATAATAAATGCGATAGAGAGTGGGGCTGAGAGATAGATGTCAAGAGAAGTGTTAATGACAGTTCCGAAAACAGGAGGGAGATGCATTATCAAAGAGGGGATACAGTCAACTTTTGAAAGGGGTTTACATACAAAGTTCATTATACAAAAAATGAAGACCGTACCTTGCAGTTAATGATAAAAGAAGAGAAAAACGCTTACATGATAACAGCATATTCTTTTCATTGTTTTGACTCTCGAGTGTGTATCCGTTGATGTCTTATATGCTTTTATATAGAGTGATGTGGTTCTCGGTTGATTAACTGCGTCTAACTGTGTCGGATATATACTCGAGAATCAAAACAATGAAAAGTATATTCCGTTGTCATACGAGGGGCGTGCAATAAGTAATGCCACTGACCCACTTCCCATAGCAGTAAAGCAACGAAACTTGGCACAGTTATTAGTCTTTCTCTACATAGGAACCACTCAGAGTTATGCATTTTTCCCATCGTTTGATGCAGGTCTGGAGATCGTTTTTGCAGAACACCTCAGGTTGGTCCTCCAATCACAATGTGACTTCAGAAATTAAGGCCCCATCATCTGGGAAACGCTTTCCTTTCAAAAACAACTTCATGGCTGGGAAGAGGTGAAAGTCAGAGGGTGCAAGGTCAGGAGAGTAGGAAGGATGGGGAAGGATTTCATAACCACACGCCCTTGCTTCTGATTTGGCGACATGCGAGTTGTGGACCGGAACCTTGTCCTGCGGGAGGAGAGTCCCTTTGCTGATCTTGCCCCGCCTCTTAATTTTGATAGCTTCCCTTAATTTTCTCAAAAGTGAAGCATAATAAGCTCCTGTAATTGTGGTACCCTTTGCCAGGAAATCTGTCATCACTACTCCGTCCTGGTCCCAGAAAACTGTGAGCATGACCTTGCCAGCGGAGGGCTGCAACCTTGACTTCTTTGGAGGTGCTGAGTTCAAGTGCTTCCACTGCATTAACTGGGCTTTGGTCTCTGGATCATAGTGATGGACCCAGGTTTCATCCCGTATAATCAGTCTTTTGAAAAACTTTGTCTCATCTTCTTGGCACATCTCCAAATTCATCCTCGAGCACTCGACGCGTTCTCGCTTCTGGAATAGTGTGAGTAGCCTGGGAATCCATCTGGCAGACACCTTATGCATATGTAAATGGTCATGAATGATAATTTCCACTGACCCTGTACTAATCTTGACATCTTGGGTTATTTGGCGAATAATAATGCGCCGATCTTCCAAAATGGCAGCCTCAATTTCACGAACAGATGCCTCATCAATGGCAGAAAGGAGGCGACCAGGTCTGGGAGCTGTTTCCACAGACTTCCGGTCATTTTTGAATTCACGATGCCAGCGTTTTACAAGATTATATGATGGGGCATTATCACCATAAGTTTCTTTCATTTCATCAAAAGTCTCCTGTGGTGTGCGTCCTTCAAATACAAAAACCGCATCACTGCTCAACATTCAATAGGATCCATTTCACACCTGACTCAGTTCAAACACCTGTAAAACAGAAACCACAACTAGTTCAGAGCTGTAATTTTCCACATAACCCGTAGAGATATAAATCATTGCACATTTCAGCTAGATCGGACAACTGGAAGTGGGTAGGCGCATTACTTATTGCACGCCCCTCGTAGCTCTAGTGATTACCAAAGACAACGATGTTTGATTTTGAGAAAAATTTGACTCAAGAGCGAAGTTCTTTGTGGCACATACCATTTGACCTAAATTACTTGCATTTTTCAAAGCAACTTAACCGTGACTTTTTAACCTTCGGCCCCAAAATCCAACATGCTTGAGACCATACCTGTGAAGACCTGTTCCCTGTTAATTACAATGTAAAGTTGGTCCTCTGCAGTACTAGGAGGTTCACTCCTACAGGATTTTCCTCTCTGTGAAAAGTGGCTAGTTTATTGCTAATCATCTGAGGCGCCTCTTCCGGGGAATGCGGACGGGGTTACCCAAGAATCTTTTGCACGACCAGAATGCCTCCCCTCCTCGACGACGCAAACTTTTCAATCCCACTTTCCTGTCATTGTACCACACTTCTCACTGTGGCCGAGGAATAAATACTTGGAAGCTGGTTAAAGAGTGTTCGAGATAATATAATTTAAAGTTCCATTTCATAGTTCCCTTCATCTTTCTTGTTCTATTTTTCATCATTTTTGCAGCAGCTATTAAGAGTTCTTTTTCTGAAATGGACAGCACATTTAATTATCATTATTTAAAACAAGTTATTATCTTTTCGAATTAAAGAATTTTTTTTTACAAGGAAGTCACCACTTATCAAGGCCCGGAGGCCACTAGGGGATAAGGGTTATTGCGTGTACAGTAATGAATGGGATAATATCGTTGTAATCGTTAGTAATGGAGATCTGATAATGTGTCTTACTTAAGGAGGCAGTTTAACTGGAACTTGTTTATGTTGGACTTGAAGACATCCAAATTTTTGTTAGGTGGGAGACAGGCAAACGGAAGAGAGTTCCACAGGCGTGCACTTCTAAGAAAGAAGCTTTGTTCATGGAATGTACGTTTTGATTTAGGCACAGATAAAGAAGGGGGGAAATTAGTTCTTGAAGAACGTGTTCGTTTTTGATATTTTATATGAAGTTTTTTGTTGTTTTCAATTTTGATTTTAGACAATGTCTAAAATTTAAGTCTTATGTTTAAGAAAACTAACGAATAAATTGAAATTCAGGAAATCTTTAATTTATGTCGAATGACTAGATTAAATTTTATGCAAATCTGAAATATTTTAATTTTTAAAATGAGATGTTGTGCTTATATTATGCCCCCTAAAATTTTAATTAGTTCATGACTAATACCTCTTCTTAAAATTTCACAATTTCTACCTATTTTCCCCCGTTGGATAAAAGTAAATTAAACTAAATATATACCACACCACCCACATTTACATCAAGCAGCCGTTTTCCAAAATTCATAATTATCAATTAGTTTGATAGTGAATCTCATACGTATAAACATATTGGCATTATGGACGTTGGAGTCTGACGTGTATAGTTCAGGAAATTTAGTTTTCCAAAATGCACATATATGATTTGTTTATAGTAATGAAAGCTTATTTAGGACTATCCAGACTTTTAGGAACGACCGCTGACCTCTGTCCATGCAAATGATTACCACAAGACAGACCAGCAATTAGATTCAGGGTTTACATCGTAGTTTTCCCTCTTCCTAAATGAATGTCTTAACAAAGACTAAGAGAGCAGTTACGCCAGTAGTTTTTAAACGCGCTCCCACATACTAACCTGGAAATTTCTTCAACTCAGCGCAATACATACAGCGTTTATTATTGCCAAATTACCACCAATCTGGTACTAGACAAGCTCGTCGTTTCTAAACCTCAGTGATTTAACTATATATATATATATATATATATATATATATATATATATATATATATATATATATATATATATATATATAGTAATTACAAAATATATATGGCGATTAAGCTACACTGAATATTCTGCGTTTCATCCACTATAGGATTCGTCCGGCTTATGCGCGAATTTTGTGGTTGCTTCTTGTTTTTATATATGTTGGGGATTTCTAGTTAGCCAATCAGCTTTCTAGTATCCACCGCGCCCCCTCCTATCAGCCAATGGGCATGCATTTTATCGAACAAAGGATCTGTTTTAGAACTAGGTTAGTGGTTTAAGGTAGATCTTTTCCTTCCTTTATATATATATATATATATATATATATATATATATATATATATATATATATATATACCTATGTGTACATATATATATATATATATATATATATATATATATATATATATATATACGTTTCATCCCAAAATAGCGAACATTTCTGTAAAAGTCTGAGGACGCTACGGACGGCAAAAAAAAAAACGGCCGTGTAGCCAAAACAATAATGTAACTTAACAGAAAGATACGATGATAAAAAATAAAAAATAAAACGCATATTAGCTCTACAACAGTATTGAGCACTTTCTTCAGTTTTTATTAATTACCATCTCCACTATATATATATATATATATATATATATATATATATATATATATATATATATATATATATATATATATATACAGTTAAAGCCGAAATTATTAGCACCCTTTCAATTCTTACGTTTTTTGGAGAAAAACGCATTTTTTACTAATTATTTTTATTTTTATTAAAGTGTTGAGAAACATTTATATCGACCATCTACAGATTTGAAAAACTTTTAGTTCATTATAAAAAATCTAAAATAAATATTATTAATGATAACAAAAAACAGACGAATTCAAATTTATTGGCACCCTTTATCAATAGCCAGTTGTTTTTAATAACAGCTTCCAGACGTTTTCTATAGGACATTACTAAATTCCTACACACATCAACAGGAATATTAAAACATTCTTCCATGGCGATATCTTCTAATTCCCTCAGGTTCCTTGGTTTTCTCCTTTTCACGTTCGCTTTCACCACAGCCCACAAGTTTTCCATTGGATTCAAGTCCGACTTGGACTTGGCCACTTCAGGACGTTTATTTCATTATCCAAAAGCCATTTCTTCACCGATTTCGTCGTATGTTTTGGATCATTGTCCTGTTGGAAGACCCAGTTGGTTCCATGACTAAGGGCTTCTGCAGAAGGTTTCATATTTTCAGTCAATATTTTAATATATTAATCTTGCCTAATGATGCGATCCACAGTGACAAGTTTTCCAGTGCCATTGACCGAAAAACAATCCCAAAAACACGGTTTCCTCCACCATACCTCACCGTAGGGACTGTATTCTTTGGGTTGAAGGCTTATCCGCCACACAAACGACACATCTCTGCTGCCAAAAAGTTCAATTTTAGTCTCATCTGACCATAAAACTGAATCCCAAAAAGTTGAATCCTTGTCAATAAACTACCGTTGCAAACTCTAAGCGCGCTTTCTTGGAGAGGAGAGGAGTCTTCCTTGGTCGGTACCCCTGAATCCCGTGTGACTTCAGTGCCCTCCTCAATGTCGAAACAGAAATTTCAATACCCTGATCGCTCAATTATTGGACTACTTTCTTACCAGTAGTTTTCGGGTCCTTTTCCACTTCTCGAATGACTTGTCGTACAGTTCTGGGAGAAAGTTTCTTTTTACGGCCTCGACCCGTCAAGTTTGGAATCGTATTCAAAACACCATATTTCTTGATAATGTTTCTAACTGTTGACACAGGAACTTCAAAACGCTTAGAAATGGATTTGTATCCACTACATTTCATGTGTGCATCCACTATTTTCTGTTTAACATCGAAACTGTGTTCCTTAATTTTAGCCATCTTTGAAATCTGGTGTTATTGATAAAGTGAAAGATTGACTAATGCACGTTATTTATAGAAGGCTTTGGAACGTTCTAGAAGATGATGCAATACCCAAATCATAATAAACAAGTATTATTTTGCATAAAATATCGTGAATTCTGTGATAAAAATCATTGGTGCCAATAAATTTGAATTCATCTGTCTTTTTTTGTTTGTTATCATTAATAATATTTATTTTGAATATTTTATAATAAACTAAAAGTGTTTCAGGAGATCTGTAGATGGTCGATATAAATGTTCATCACTACTTTAATAAAAATAATTAGTGAAAAAATGTTTTTTCTCCCAAAAACGCAAAAATTGAAAGGGTGACAATCATTTCGGCTTTAACTATATATATATATATATATATATATATATATATATATATATATATATATATATATATATATATACTAGCAGGGAGACCCAACGTTGTCCGGGATTGAATGAGGATCAGCAAGTGTTCCACTCTCCCATACTTTTATTGTCATTGAAGTCAGTGAAATGTCCCATTTTTAAATAAAGTCAAATGATTGCCTGTTATAGTAAGGGACACCTCACCGCAGGGATTTAGTCCGTAATACATTGCACTGTAGAGAATCTGCTGTTGATTTTATAAAATTATATGTAATTAATGGCTTCACTTCAAGTTTTAAATACAATAGTCAAGTATCATGATTCAATTGTGCTCTAAACAGAAACATTCATTTCAAACGCGCCCCTGTCTTATAAAAGAACCAACTGTTGATTTTATGAAATTATTTATGCATAATGATTTGAATTAAAGTTAAGCGCGCAAAAGTCAAATATCATGGTTCAATTATATAGGCTGACCATTTCTGCTGTAAAGTGATAAAATTTCTTAAATGCGTTTGTGATGTTAGGCTTTACAACAATGTAAACTTTGGTTGAAATCGTCCTTCCTTTTTTAATCGGATTTTTTTCGATTTTCGAAACGAGTCTGACGCATTCCAACAAAGAACTACGTAAGAACAGTCTTAGCTACATTAAGTGCTTTTATGTCGATTTAAAAAAAAAATCGACCTAGCCGTTGGCACCAACTTTAGCGGATATTTTCGTCGGGTACAATGAATCCGTTCTGTTTAACTCTATAACAAAACCCACTGCATATTTCAAATATGTTGACGACACTTTTGCTGTTTTTTTCCATCGCAAAGTGAAGCGTCGATATTTTTTGATAGGTTGAATTTTTTGCATGGAGCTCTGAAGTTCACTATGGAAAGTGAGAAGGACAATTCGCTTCCCTTCTTGGATGTTCTTGTCGAACGTTCAAGGGGGGGGGCTTTCTCACTACAATTTATAGAAAGCCGACATTTACTAGCCTATATGTGAACTGGTTGTCTTTTGTACAAAAATCACGTAAGGTCGGCCTAATTAATACTTTGGTACATAAAGCCCTCATGATTTGTTCGCCTAACAGATTAGATGCCGAACTCGATAAGATCAGGGAAATATTCATCAATAATGGTTATCCTGTTGACATTATTGATGATTGTATTTTCAAAAAGGTTGCGGATTTTAAATCCCCTAAAAATTTTGGACCCTTGAAATGCCCGGTTTATTTGAAATTACCGTGGATTGGGGAGGGGAGTAATAGAATTTCCAAACAGATTCGAAGAAGTATTTACGAATGCTTCAATTCGGTGACCTTGCGTGTGGTATATACTACGAGACCTGCTTTTCCGTCTTTCCGCAAGGATAGTTTGCCTTACATCCAAAATAGTAATATTGTATATCAGTTTAGATGCCAATGCGATGAGGGGAGTAATAGAATTTCCAAACAGATTCGCAGAAGTATTTATGGCTACTTTTATTCTGTGTCCTTGCGTTTGGTATATACTATGAGACCTGCATTTCCTTCTTTTCGCAAGGATAGTTTGCCTTACATCCAAAATAGCAATATTGTATATCAATTCAAATGCCAGTGCGATGCTGGTTATGTTGGGCGAACATCCTTGCATCTTTTGACTTGTATAAACCAGCATTTTCCATCGAAGATCAGACAAGGGAGGATGCGGTCTGGTAGTCTCCCTTCTTCTGTAGCCTTGGACTCTGCTATTGGCCAGCATTTGGTTGACAACCCGTGCTGTGTCGATATAAAATAGATTGGTTCGAGGTGCTATATAGATATAAAGATTTTGGTGTTTGTCTCTATTGCGGTGCGGAAACCTTTTTGCCGGAAGAAAGAAGCATCTAACGCATTGTTTCTCTTTGGGGAACTTTGAATCTTTTCTCCCGTTTTTCCCCCCTCGTTGTGCCAATATTTGAATCCTTTTTTAAACGTTAATAAACTTTATTTTAGTGTCCCCGTAATTTTTGGCACATTCAATAGTTCCCCATCAGAACTCTTTACTTTCGACATAGTATTATTATTTTTACGCTATCGATTTTCTCCTGATGAGATGATAGCTGAAAGAACTCTCGAGAGCCTTTCGCCCATTATATTTAAAACTGTATTTAAATTCTATACCTCTAAACATATATATATATATATATATATATATATATATATATATATATATATATATATATATATATATATATATATATTGGTTTTTGGGACGATTAATCGGAATCGGAATCGGAATCGAAAATCGGAAAAATCGAAACTTTTGGGGTATCGGAATCGGGAAAAAATTGTGCCTATTTTCTGATGGCAAAAACAATTTAATTATATTTTTTTTATTTGATTTTGTTTAAAGCAAAATCTTTCACCGCTGATAGTAATAATAAAATGATAAATATTTATTGATTTTAAACTACCACTAAAATATTTATTGATTTTAAACTACCACTAAAATCTATAGAACATCCCCTCACATTTATTTTTTTTACGTTTGTGAAAGTCTGTGCACATTTAAGATCACTTTTTACGACAATCGGGGCAAAACAATCACTTTATAGTTAAATATTTAGAGATTTATAAAGAATCGGAATCGGAATCAGGAATTGTATCGGAATCGGGAATTTAGTATAGAATCGGTAATGGCATCGGAATCGGAAAAAATATTGGAATCGTCCCATCACTAATATATATATATATATATATATATATCGAGAGAGAGAGAGAGAGAGAGAGAGAGAGAGAGCAAGAGAAAGAGAGAGAGACAGAGAGAGAGAGAGAGAGAGAGGGGGACAGGAAGAAGGGGAATAGAGGAGGGAGGACAGAGAAAGAACAAAGTAAACAAAAAAAAAAAAAAAGAAAAGCAAAAAAAACAAAAAAAAAACAAAAAAAAAAAAACAGCGCTAACAACTACTAACAACGACAACAATGTTTGAAACTGGTTTATCGGCCCGAAACGTCCAGTGTTTTCTCAGACACTTTTTGTATTAACGGCTTTTGTACAATGACGTCAAAAGGCAAACAAATCGAAGAGAAACAGATTTTAAACGTTTTTTTCTTATTAATAAATGAACAAAAAACTCATTCAGCGAATCTCACTGTTTTATTGAATTTGTCTCATCTTTATTGTGTTATGTTGCATTAAAGGAAAAATTCAAAAAATAAAAAAACAACAAACACTAAAGCTATCAAATAGTAATAGCACTGGCAGCCATGTTTGATATTGTCTGTGAACTTTTACAAGCAATGCTAGCAAGAATCACTTTTTCAATTATCCAAAAACTGTAATATTGTTGCACTATGAGACTATGATACGGCATAATCACGTTGACACATCGGTTCCCGCTGGATCACTGAAGTAAAGCAACGTTGAACCTGGTCAGTACTAAATGGGTGACCATTTGAGTCTTCCAGCAGTTGTTCTTCGCTTATCTCGGCATTGTTTCCAGTCGCCCTGGACTTCTCCTTGCTACTGAACTCAAACAGAGTCGATTCAGGAGAAGTGTGGTTGGAGATTGCACAACCCTTGCCTCATATGCAGCTTCCCTTACAGGGGATATCCTTTGTCTTCCGAGACAGAACGGAGGCATCAAGAATCGAACGAGATTTATTTAGGAATTTCGGAAATACACTTTCATATTAGGATTGGGTTATGATTTAATTTTATTTAATCGACCATTGTCTGTTGATATTCAACAGGCAATGGTCGATTAAATAAAATTAAATATGGTAGAATTAAAATAGAAGCGTAAAAATAAAACGCTGTATCTATCGCTGTATCTATCTATCTATCTATCTATCTATCTATCTATCTATCTATTTATGCGTGTTTCCCTTCTCTATTTTGGTTTACCAATCAGTATTATTAGTCTAGTATCTTTAGCCTGAAATAAACAGCGGAAATAAGCCTTGTTTTCGATTTTAATGTTAATGGGCAGTTCTTTTTTTAGAAAAAACTTTCCTACAGAATACCCATAGTGCTTTCAAGCGCAGATTATCGATTTTATACTCCGGTCTTGAGCCAGAAAGAATATTCTGAGTGGCGCCCATCCAGATGTGATAGAAACCGTCCATATTAGGACGTATCTAACGTCTTCTCGTTATCCATAGACACATTTAAAAAAACCTCTCCCAAATGCTGTTATTTTATGAAACTATTAAAAAAAAACATTTTGATTCCCATAAATTTTTCTTGTGAAAAAACTTGGGGAAAAATAGAAGTATTTTTTCAACTCTAGATATTTGCACCTGTAAGGAGAAACGGGTGATTTTTTTTTTACCAAAACTAACACCTTACACAGCCTAACATGACGAATATATTTGAGAAGTTTTATTGCCACACAAGTCGAAAGGTCCGGCATATAAAATGAACAGTATGTTCTTTGATAGTACAGGGGTGCGTTCGAAATAAAGTGCCGTGTTCTGATTCTATTGTATAACTTTTACTAATACCCTTTGCAAAAGTATGGATGCACACATCCATCTCCTTTTATTGTAAGGAAGACGAAACCCTCAATCCTTGTTTATGCAACTAACCTAGGAGAAGGAAGACTAGTAAATGTAATAAGTACTTCAATGCTTCCACTTGACATGGAATCCTTACAATGAGAGACGCGGTTGAAGATTGTGCATCCCTTACTTCACTGTGCACTCTGCAGGTACTCTTACTGTGTCGGTCGGCACTAATCCTAATCGGGTTTAACTGGCTTCCTCCAAGGAAGGAAGTTTCATGGGAGTATGAAATTCACAAGCGGTCCCTCCCGTCGCATGTATATCCCGGTTAGGGGAGATGACGACGTTATCTATATAAAAGCCAAGTACGTCCAAGGATGGAATACTGTTGCCATATCTGGGCAGAAGCTGCTAAAAACAGCCTATCCTGCCTTGACAGAGTACAAAATAGACTTCGTGGCTTAGTGGGGGGATGCCCTTTTCTCTACTCTGCAACCTCTCTCCCACAGAAGAGACGTTGCGAGCCTATCCTTGTTTTATCGTTATTTCCATGGTAGGTGCTCGTCTGAACTCCAATCTCTGGTCCCCCCCCTCGCCAATCTTTCACGAAAAACACCCGTCTAGCTGAATCCACTGTGAAAAATTTCCCCCACTCTATATCTGTGCCTAAATCAAAACGCGGATTCCATGAACAAAGCTTCTTTCTTAGAACTACACGCCTGTGTAACTCTGTTCCATCTGCCTGCTTCCCACCGGACTACAACTTGGATGTCTTCAAGTCCAACGTTAACAAATTCCTAATGAACCGCCCCCTTAAGTAAACACTTCATCAAATCTCCACACTAACGTAATGTACTTGCAATAACCCTTATCCCTGAGTGGCTTCCGGGCCTTGATAAATGGTGATCACTGTGTAAAAAAAAAAAAGAAAAGTTTTTTCAACTCTTGCAGGGAGATGCCGTCGTCCTCCTACATACAGCGTCTAGAAATTCCCAAATTGGTCACCCATTTAACCAGGCTCGACGTTGCTTAACTTCAGTGATTTGACGGAAACCGGTGTGTCAACGTGATTATGCTGCACATACTCGTACAGTGACTATATTTTGTCTTTCGAAACT
>NC_136488.1:149475032-149590032 GCF_053919585.1 Euprymna scolopes
AGAAAGGGGGAGATAGAGATAGATAGATAGATAGATAGAGAGAGAGAGATAGAGATAGAGAGAGAGAGAAAGAGAGAGAGATAGAGAGAGATAGAGATAGAGAGAGAGATATAGAGAGAGAGAGATAGATAGATAGAGAGAGAGAGAGAGAGAGAGAGAGAGAGAGAGAGAGAGAGAGAGAGAGAGAGATATGCATACACACTAAGAAAACAAAACGACTGAAATATTTTGTTTTTCAATTCCGAGGACAGCAGACAGGTGTGACCTTTCAACTGTGCACCTGATTACATAAACAATCTCGGTTCGCATCCGTCGCCTGTCAAACTGTTGAGTTAGCAGGCCCGACATTTTGGATATCTGTACCAACCCGTCGCTACGCACCTCTCCACAAGTACATGGGATGTCTGGCACAGGTTTATTCTACGGGAAGATACCAGCTGTCCAAAAAGTTAGTGTTGAGGACAGTGCCCGGTTGCCGACATTTGCAAGTTAGACAGAGTGGAAGCCAGATCGTGGTCTGGACCAGGTCGAAAGAGCAATCGATATGAGCTATCATAAACTGATGAACTTGGTCGCGACAGAAAAATTAAGATATGGGTGTTAGCGTTTAGAGAGTAGTTTCCGACGATGGTGTAATACACGTACTCATAGGGCAACTGATATTTATTGAAAATGTAGGTGTCAACGTTTTGTTTTATTTTCTTTTATTTTTAATATTTGTGAACTCGTTCGCATCTCTCGACAGCCGTCAATGTGAGAGACGACATGGCCAGAGGAAGAAAAGAATGATAACTTGCCTGACTTTCACGAAAACACTCGTCTAGCTGAAACCACTATCAGTAATTTCCTCTACTCTTTATCTGTGCCTAAACCTAAACATAGATTCCATGAACAAAGCTTCTTTCTGAAAACTGCACGTCTGTAGCTCTCTGTCTCGTTTTCCTGCTTTCCAACTGACTACAATATAGTCGTCTTCAAGACCAACGTAAACAAGTTCTTGGTGAGCCATCCTCTTAATTAATCCGATTCACCAAAGTTCCACTACTAACGATTACTACGACATTTTTCTATTTACTTCCGTACACTCATTTACCTTGTTCTTGAATGGCCTCCGGGCCTTGATAAGTGGTGACCCCTTTGGAAAAAAAGAATACAAAAATAAAGTTGGGGGCAGCGATGTTGAGGTTCCATAAAAATCTCTTTCATTCGATACGGTGATGATGATGATGATTTGTGCGTATATATATATATATATATATATATATATATATATATATATATATATATATATATAAAGCTGAATGTGTGTGTGTGTTTGGTCACGAATAGGCTCCTATATGGTTGACTATTTTAAAAAACTGATTACATATAATGATAGAATATGTATCAAGACACAGGAATGGGCATGTTTGATCTGGCAAAACGGTGGTGCATTAAAATTGTGGGGTCTGCGTTCGCGCCTCGTCCACAAAGTATGGAAATAAAAAATTTAAAAATTAAAAATAAACGTTTACAAATGTTTTTGATATGGATGTACATAATAATACTTTGATAAGTATGTTTTACCTTAAATAGGGATGGTATAATAAAATTGTGGGATCTGCGTTCGAGCCTGGCCTCCATAGAATGGAAATAGGCACAAACTTTAATAAAGACTTTTCATATCTATTTGATAATTATGTTTAAGTTTGAAGAAATATGGTATAATAAAATTAGGGGCTGTTCGTTCGCGCCTGACCTCCATAGAATGGAAAGATGCCAGAAAGTTTAACAAGATCTTTTAATATAGATCCACAGAATATTGTGATAAGTGTTTCAGTGTGTACAGGTATGGTATAATAAATTATGGGGCTTATCTATTTTACTTTTACTTTCATCACATTTTGCTTTGGTTTCGATACCCCGAAATTCGAAACTATCTCTTTACAACCCTTCCTTTTCATAACCTATCATACTTTCATAAATCAGAGTCCATTTCTTGTAGGCTGTTTTTGAACCCAGTCAACGACGGGTACTTTTGCTAGTATATATATACATATATAATTATAAAACTCAGATCAGTTTACTTGCTTGAGCGTTTAAACCATCCATCCGGCATGTGACTTCCAGTTTCAAAAAGTCATCTGCTTACCTATTTCATGGCTACAAGTCCGATGTTAAAAGCTGCTGCTGCTGCTATTCAAAGCATACACAAGGTCAACAATGTAAACAATATTTTTTTAACTTATTTTAACGTGTGTTTCTTACAAATAAATGAAAATTGAGTTAAAAAAACTGATTTAAATATAAGTATACAATATATAACTATAATCATATTTATAACCATATTTACTGCTTTTAGTGGCGCTCCTGTTGATTCTGACGATTTTTTCAGGCCTTACTTAAAAAATATTTTCTTTTCAATGAAGGGGGAAGGTAGAAACTTTGTTGTAGTAGTGCTTTTAGTAGGACCTCCTTAATTTTAATTAGTACTTGCAGTAGTGCTCTGGAGGCTTCTTTAATTAGTACTTGCAGTAGTGCTCTGGAGGCTTCTTGAGATTTATTTTTGTTCGTTCATCACATAAAAATGTTTTTCAAGGCAATAAAAGACAATATAATTTATAAATATATAATATATAATATACAAAATATAAATAAAAGATAATATAACTTATAAATCACATTTTATTTTGAACATTTTTCATCTTACCCTTTAAGGACGAACGGGTAGACTAGTATATATATATATATATATATATATATATATATATATATATACATACACACACACACACACACACACACACACATATATATATATATATATATATATATATATATATATATATATTAATATGTCGCCACTCATTCATGTGCATGTTTATGTCAGCCAGTTACAAGTGACTGTGGGCCTCTTTAGGCGATACTACTCATACAAAAGTAGAGTGCGTAATATACAGGGTATCCGTAAAGTTACTATACAGTCTTACAAGTTACTATACAGACACTCTGTAATATATTAACAGTACAGTAAGATATTGTATTAAAATATTTATGTGTAACAAAAGAAATAAAAAGAAATAACACCTTTATGTTTATAAAAATCTCAGAAAATACACGTGTTACATCCGAAAAGACTGTAACAATCAAGGCAAACAATTTCTATGACAAATATTCAAATTGGAGGCCTTCAGCTCCAATACATTCTCGACAACGTGACACCACACTCTGTCAAACTTTGATTAAATAAACCTGTAAAAAAAAAATATTAACTATTAATACTAATATAATACAATAAAACAATAAGACTGTATAGTAACTTTACGGACACCCTGTATATATATATATATATGGTGATTTAATCTCTGCATTTTGCACATGGTTACAGCAGTATACATGTTCTTTGAATTATAATCATTTATTAATACTGCAATACTTCATATTGAAGTGTCCATTTATTTGTTGCTTCATAATTAAGAACAAATTATTTATATATTACTAGCATGGATACCCAGAGTTGCTCGGGTCAACATGAAATTCCGTTTGGACAGAGCTGCTTTACTATATATAAGGATATTGAGCAGTTTTTCATTATTATATGTCAACTCCATCGTTACCCCCAACAACAATTTCAAAAATAAAAGAACGGATGAAAGCACGAAAATGTAATCGTCCCCCTCCCCAAAATACGCAACAACCTCTCCACCAGATATTTTGGCAGACGGGATACGAAGATAAGTAGCTATTCTCCGAATATGCAGCAATTTTTGTTGCCCTTGCGCTAGGAAAAGAAACTATCCCCTCCCAAATAAAATAAAAACAAATAAATCAAAACAACGTTTCTTTTAATCAAAATACCAGGGAGTGCTTGTGCGACTGAAAAAAAAAAAAAAAAAAATGAGCCGCGGCAGCCAGGCTCGAACATGAAACGCGAAACAGGGAAGAATGCAGAATGATACGGACAAACGCATTTGCGCAGACGGCAACGACTGCTTATGGCGTTAAGTCGTTTCAAAATAATCATTTAAACATAGTTTTAGTTTGATATGGGTGCGTGACTTCCAAAATATAGTCGAGTTAACCACTATATAATTAATTTTTTTTTTTAATTTTCACATATTATGCCTGCGAGGCATTGTTCTTTCGAGTGATGCCGGTTTCAACCAAGTCGGATGCGGCTGCCAAAATGTTTTAGCAAGCATACAAACACACAGACGTTGAAGAGACTGATCTTTCAAACGATACCAATTTTGTCAGTATTCTTTGCGCGAGTCGAAAGTTTTTGGCAGACATACGCAAAGCCACACAGACACACAAACAGACAGTTGAGATTTATATAATAGAAGGTTATGGAAAAATGTTGAAACAATCTAAAACAAAGAATCAAAAACAAAAGAAAACTGTTTAAATACGCTACCAAAAATTAAAATAAAACTACGACGGACATTCCAAAAGTAATGCCTCTTAATTTTTTTCACTTTAATGGATCAAAGCAGATTGCATATTTATAATGAATGAACTGTTCAGTCCATGACTTGAAGGTTTCATCTCTCTTTCGCAGATATTGACGGTTTGGGAGTTTAATAAAACAAACCCTGCCATGTACGTGCACCAAAACCAGAGTTACGTCATTGAATTTCCCTATGCAGAAAAAAAAATTAATCGATCAACATTCACCAGCACCTGTTGAACGTTCATAAAACCGATACAACTGATGTCAGCACGGGTAGGAGATGGATTCGTCGATTTCAGAATGGCGATAGAGATGTGAGTAACGAAGTGCGCTCCGGACGCTCATACACTGCCACTACGCCATCGCTGGAAAAAAAACACGGTGAGAATGGTCGTGACTATGTAGAAAAATATATTCTTGGGCACAAAAAGGCGCTCGATTTAATGGTACTAATCCCGCATTCATAGCCCTTCAACATTTTTAGTTAAAAAATAGGATTCGTTACTTTTGGAATGGCAGTCGTAAAAAGTGATATTGCCGCTTTGTTATATGCAGTCTGTGTACACTATTATAAGTCTTTAAATTGTTATTGTTTATATTGCTACGTTCTTGGAGGATCTAAATAACATGCGCGAGTGTTTATAAAATGTTCTTCTTATGAATTTGTGTATACAGAGTGTATAGGTGGCCTAACTGAATGTCTGTTGGTTCTACACTATTTGGACCATATGTTGTCTTAACTATATATATCTGTAACAGTCTATTTTACCGTCCGATTAGTTTGGTCTAGGTGTTTTTATACGTGCGTGTCGACATAAGTACATATACATAATATAACGACATAACGACATATCTGTTCTGTTATTGTTTCTCTGGAAGTTCTTCAGTCACTCTTGGGGAACTGGATTCTGTTTAAACAAAGATGTTTCAAGACAGACCAAGACGCTGTATATATATATATATATATATATATATATATATATATATATATATATATATATATATATATATGAGTATTGGCTGAAGAGAGCTTGATATGGATATCTTAAACGGTCGTAATCATCGGGCTTGAACCACTTTCTGTACACAAAATACAATATATATATATATATATATATATATATATATATATATATATATATATATATAAACAAAGAAATTTGGTTTTGAAATGTAAGTTCTTAAAATGAAAGGAAAGATAATGTAATTTATATATTATGGGTTTCAGCGAAAAAAAAAATATTAATTATAAATTTAACTTTCATTCATGTTCGTGCCTAGTGCCTAGTGAGGGCGGCTTCCTCCGAAGGAAGTATCGAATTCACGATTCGTTGCATGTAAGTCTTTGTCAGGGAAGATTGTAACGTTGCATCGTCGCAGAAACAAACAAACAGAAAATATAAATAGAAGAGAAATAAATAAAACTCCGGGTCGGCATTTTTTTCTTTAAAATATAAGTCGTTTATTACCGTTTTTCTTTCTCCCTGTCTCGACGCAGCTAAAAAATCTCTCGTATCTGCTCCACTACACGCCGGCCGTTAACAGCCATTTCTTATCCGTTCATCTTTTTCGACCGCAATCTTTTCTTCCCACCACACGCGCCTTCATTTTACATCTCCGTCTCCTTCGGCGTCGACCTTTTTTTTTTTTTGTTCAACGATGTGGTGTCCTTTTTGCTTTTTCTTCAGACGCTAGCTCGCGCATACTTCTTCATTTGCATACGTGTTCAAACACTGCTCCTGCTGCTAATAAAATCGCTTGCCATCCATCCTTCGGCTGCTGCGGATATTTTCATATGTATTCTGTTACAAGATGACGACGTTAAATTTTGCAGGTTTTTTTTTTCAGGAGATCAGTTTCACCATTGTTTAACTTCGGCGATCTTACGGGATTTTTAGTTGCATTCTTTTGTTTATTTCTAGTTTCTTTGTTTTCTCTAAACCAAATCGTATAAAAAAACAGCTGAAAGATATTATATGGAAAACATATCTTATATTACTAATAGACTTTTTTCTATTAGTTGGACTATTATTCTCATCTTTGTTGTTTTTTTCCCCAACGTTTCGGCCGATGTAACCGCCGACCATCTTCATGTGCATTCACACTGGATGTTATTGGCGAATAGTGAAAATTGTTTGGTTTATTTTGCTTTCTCAACGAAAACAGTCGTTAGAAATTTAAAACGCAAATAGCGCCAAGTCTTTTTTTTTTTTTTTATATAAATTGTTATTAATCCTGGCCCATTCCGGGTTTTTGATATGATGAATTTATATTTTTGAGGAGAGGATTTATAATTATTTTTTGTATTTTTTGGACTATGATTCTCATCTTGGTCGTTTTTTTGTTTTTTTTTTACAATGTTTCGGTCGATGTAACCTCCGACCATCTTCAGGTGCATTCACGCATGATGTTATTGGTGTAGATGGTCGGAGGTTACATCGACCGAAACGTGACCCCCCCAACGAAGATGAGAATAATAATTCAAATAAATTTTTTTAAAAATTATAAATCCTCATCTGCAAAATATACATTCATCATACTAATAGAATGTTTGTCTTTCTGTCTGTCCGTCTTGTTTGCATGCTCGCCAATACAATTGAAAACAAAACCTTATAATAAAATCAAAGAGCGCGTATATCGCGCAAAATATAGGATGTTTTGCTTTGATATATCTACGAAAAAAATCCCTCTATTCTGAATTCCATGTTTCTAAATTTAGAAGCCCTGTATTAACTCATTTTTGCCCCTGCCATGTCGTAGATTATGTTTTTCTCACTCCGTGATAACATCGCTGGACTAATTGTCATCGAATTTTGTCAAAATATTGGTTATAATCTGATTAATTTTATTTTCACGATAACAGAAAAGGTATCACACTTTTGATAATTACTTTAGATCAATTTTTTTTTACACAGGAATCACCACTTATCAAGGTCTGGAGGCCACTCGAGGATAAGGGTTAATGGTTATGCATTAGTCAATGTGATTATAGCGTAGTAAACATAAGTAGTGGGAATTTTGTAAATTGGATTACTTAGGGGGACGGTTCATCAAGAACTTGTTTACATTAGACTTGAAGACAATCAGATTGTAGTCAGCTGGAAAGCAGGCAACCGGAAGAGAATTTCACACGCATGCAGTTCTAAGAAAGAAGCTTTGTTCATGGAATCTACGTTTAGGTTTAGGCACAGATAACGAGTGTGGGAAATTATTGATAGTGGTTTTAGCTGGACGAGTGTTTTTTTGTGAAAGTTTGGCGGGGCAGGGACCATAGATTGGAGCTCAGACGAGAACTTGCCATGAAAATAACGATAAAGCAGAGGCAGGCTTGCAACGTCTCTTCTGTGGGAAAGAGGTTGCAGGGAAGAGAAAAGGGCATCCCCACTAGATTACGATAAAATTTGATTCTCGGGCTGCTGCTCTTCGATAACAATAACTTTCATAGAACATTTCAGGCGGGGTAGATAAAAATGTTTTGCTATCAAAAGTTCCATAGCATAGCTCTGGAAATACTTTGTACAATATTGAGAATTAAGAGTTAGATAAGACATTGACTCACCCTTAAGTTGTCATGCGGAGTGATGCAGTTTTACAACTGATGTGGCGATATTATGAATCCCGAGCAAAGTTGGATAACCTTGCTGAATAATTCTCATGAATCATTTACCCCGAACAAGAGAAACAAGCAGAAAGTTTGATTTCTAGACAATAGGTTGAAAAAAAAAAAGCATGTAAAACGAAATTAACAATTCTCTGATAAATGGAAAAGTAATTTGAGTACAGAAAGGAAAAGGGGAATTGAGAGAGAGAGAGAGAGAGAGAGAGAGAGAGAGAGAGAGAGAGAGAGAGAGAGAGAGAGAGAGAGAGAGAGAAAATGATTATCAATTTAGGAAAATGAGGGGAGAGCCACACTCCTTATGTAGGAGAGAAGGTGGAGTCGGATAGAATTATTATTAGGAGAAAGAAAGAGGAAGATATCACAGCGAAGTCGTTAAGTTAAATAACAAATTCTTAGCCAAGTCAAGAACATGTTTCTTAAATCTATTTACTTTGTATATGAATTCTCTGTCTGTCTGTCTGTCTGTTTCTCTCTCTCTCTCTCTCTCTCTATATATATATATATATATATATATATACCCTATCATATGCACACACACACACACACACACACACACACACACACACACACACACACACACACACACACACATATATATATACGAGCAAACAGTTAATAAAACATGTTAAAAAACACTTTGAAATGAGTTAAAAACATATTTAATCTGAAAAGGAAACACTAGATAAGGGGATAGTCCTTAATCTGCCGAGTTTCGAAGAAATACTTTCCTTCTAATCAGAGGGTAGGAATTAGCAAAATGCGGGATCGGATTTTGCATGCAAAAGTATTTGATGAAACAATAAGTAAGTCAAAGATCTTACTTGATAACAAAAAAAGTGAAGCAGAGGGAATATGGTGAAGATAAAGGTGATTACACATGAATGGATAGCCTGGTGGAAGATAAATAATCCAGTGACGGTAAAATCCAAATATATAACTTCAAGAAAGTTAATTGAATTTCCATTTGTACAAGTAAAATCCAAGGAAATCCCGTAATTGGAAGAAGATGGTCCATAATAATCCAAAGGCAGAAATCCATCGAATAATTCACAAAAATGTCTACAAGGAAAAAAAGAAAAAAATCCAATAATATTAATAAAATAAAAATAAGATATGCTTTTCACTCTACTGCCGAGACATATATATATATATATATATATATATATATATATATATATATATATATATATATATATATATATGCCGCAGTTTACAGGGCCTAAGCTCCTCCAGAGGTTTCTGTCAGGGTTACCTCACCCTTAGCCTTTGGTTAAATAACCTTGGCCCACAAGGCAGTGGAGGTCCAGTTATACGGCGCAGGACACTCGCCGTTCATCAGAGCCCCGTTTGCGTGGCAGTGGTCACGACGTGCACGTGGGGTTGATTGTCATATATGCTGCGGCATATATGACCCACCGGTGTGTGGAATATGCCCTGGTGACCAGCAACCCAAGTTCCAGTCATGGATCAAATGGCATGGTGGGTGGAGAGGGCTCTGTAAGCCGTAGTGAAGGCAACCTCCCCAGGAGAAGGAAAACTCTGAAATAAAACCTGCATCCAATGATGTCGACTTGCTTTTCTTTTTGGATCAATGTGGCTGTTGTTTAGAGAGTGGGATTGTCTCGATTCAAAGTCTTTCCCCACTATAAAAACCCTCATGCACAGGCATTGCTCGATATAAATTAGATACACTTTTTACCATCTCGTGTATCTTTATAGCAAAAAAGGCTGGCTATAGCCTAAAACGGCAAAACATTCAATGAAGTTGGAAAATACGATTATAAACGTAAATGGCAATAAGGGAACTGGAATTTCCAGGGCCTGGCCCGGCAGGTGTTTCAGGGCTCCACAGCCTGGACCCCGTCGTCATCATGCTACTACGAGGAAATATATGACAATGACCATCGGCTGTTGGAATGTGCGGACGCTGCTTGACTTGCCGTCAGCAATAACACGTCCAGAGCATAGATCTGCTCTTGTATCAAAGGAACTTCAACGTTATGACATGGATATAGTTGCTCTGTCTGAGACCAGGCTGGCTGATGAGGTACAGTTTTCTGAGTTGGCTGGGGCCTACTCCATTTTCTGGAGTGGTAGAGCGGATGGATGTAAGAGGGAATCAGGCGTGGTTTTTGCTATAAAGGCATCAATTCTTTCTAGCCTGGAAAAACTTCCCTGTGGTGTGAGTGACCGGATCATGACTATGAGGTTACCTCTGGTAAATGGTCGTTATACAACTTTTTTGAGTGTCTATGCACCCACTATGGATGCAACAGAAGATTAAAAGGTTGCTTTCTACCTTGCTTTGTGCAGTGTAGTTAGACGCATTTCCTCTGCTGATAAGATCTTCATTCTGGGAGATTTTAATGCTAGAGTGGGAAGAGATTTTGAAACTTGGGACGTGCTGGGTAAACACGGAGTGGGCAAGTGTAATAGCAATGGTCTGATGTTGTTGCAGTTTTGTTCAGAGATGGGTTTTAAAATCGGTAACACCGTGTTCCAGTGTGGTTTCAGAATATGTCTAGGGACAGTGGATATGATTTTTACAGCCAGGCAACTGCAGGAGAAATGTATAGAACACAAAAGGGACTGTATCAGGTGTTCATCGATTTAACTACGGCCTTTGATACAGTCAATAGGGATGCTTTGTGGGAGATTTTGAAAAGGTTTAGCTGTCCTGACAAGTTTGTAACCATCTTAAAGCTCTTCCACGATGATATGAAGGCTGTGATCAACGTTGGGGGAAAGCTCGCTGATCCTATCTCAGTAGAAAATGCATTCCAGCACCCACACTCTTTGCGTTGTATTTCACCATAGTCTTTAGGATGGCATTTGGGGGTGCTCTGATGGTGTCTATATTCGTTACCAAACTACTGGGGGAGGTTGTTCAACATTAGGTACTTCAATGCAAGTACAAAGGTACTCATCAACATGATTCGTGACTTGCTCTATGCGGATGACTGTGATCTGGTGGCTCATACGGTGACTGATATGCAGCATCTTGTGGACGCTTTTGCGGTTGCCTACAGCGCATTGGGCCTGACCATCAATCTGAAAAAAATTAATGTATCAGCCTGCTTCGGGCATGCCATACTATGAGCCATCAGTTTATATCTGTGGGTCAAGGATAGCAGTTGTCTCTAAGTTTGTATACTAGTGTAGCACACTGAGTATGTCTGGTGCCCTGGATGATGAGTTATCGTTACGGATCAGCAGGGCAAGTGATGCCTTCGGAAAGTTGGACGGGCGTTTGTGGAGACGTCATGGGATCTTGCTTCCATCTAAGATTAATGTTTATGCCGCATGCGTTCTCTCTGCTCTTCTCTATGGTTGTGAAACTTGGACAACATACGGGGAGCATTTGAGACGTCTTCACCAGATGTGCCTACGGTGTGGGTTGGCAGATGTATGTCAGTGATGTGGAGGTGCTTGATCGGACCCAATGCCTTAACATTGAGGCTCACGTTATTAAGCATAGACTGAGATGAAGTGGACATGTGGTGAGGATGTTAGACAGTCGACTTCCCAAACAACTCCTTTATGGCGAGCTCGCTGAGGGAAGACGTCTGGCCCAAAAGCCTAAATTGAGATTTAAGGATTGTTTAAGATCCACCTTAAGAAAATGTGAGATTGATGAAAAAACCTGGGAGAGTCTTGCTTTGGATTGCGGAGGGTGGAGAAGGACCTTGCGGGGAGATGTGTGCAAGTTTGAAGTGGATCGAACCCAGTATGAGCGGCTGAAGCGCGATATCCGGAAAGGGAGAGTGAAAGGAGCCGTGGATGGGAGGGGAAGCCAAATTGGTCTGGAGTGTGAGGTGTGCGGAAGAAAAGCTGGGCTGATGAGTCACCAGTCTACTCATCGGCGCAGCGGGCCACAATGTAGTCTTGAGTTGCCAGAGTTAACCTGTGTACACTGCGGGCGAATGTACAAAACGACAGGCGGTTTGAAACAGCATTTGATCTTGCATAGTGAGAACATCAAGAACGTGCTGTTAGTGGTGCATATGTCTGTACAATGTGTGCTAAGGAATGCCAAAGTTTAGCAGGGCTTAAAAGCCACATTCGTGCAGCTCATCACTGAATGTTTTCGTGTTTCTATATACATGTTTTTTTGTGCTATATCGAGTGATGACAATGTTCGAACGCGAATTTGCTGCCATCATATATATATATATATATATATATATATATATATATATATACACACAATTATTTTTTACTATAATAATTAAATACCTACAACCACTAGTATTTCATCCTTTCGAGAATCTTCAGTGCAGGGTGTCACGATTAACACCAGCCGACAGATTCGAACTCAGCAACACGAGCCATTTCTGGATTGATTAGCAAAGACGGTATCCATGCGACTACCGTTAACCGCGTGAAATAACGTTGAATTTAAACATTTTAATTTTAAATGTTCTTTACGTCAGTCAGACAGTGATCTAATCGTTATCCGATTATATATATATACATATATATATGTATATATATATATATATATATATATATATATATATATATATATATATATATATATATATACTAGCGGGGTGGGGGCTGGCTTTGCTCGGTCGTAAAATACGCTTAAATATCATATTTTAATGTGTCCAGATTTCGTATATATTATTATAGAGTCGTGATTCCAAAAGTAAACCCCCCACACACACATTTGAGTGCCATCAGCTTAAATCGAAACAAAGCAAAACTGTAGCATTCAAAGCTGGTGACGTTACCACTGTACCAACGTGACACGCATACGAACTCATGAAAAATTAAAAATTAGAAATAAACTAAGCTGAATGTACAAAATGTATAACGATTGTTTTTTCAATCTTTATCGAAAAAGGAATAACTCAACATTATAAACTTTATAGAACGTTCCATCAAAAATTCTCTGATAACGATTTTATGACTTTACGTGTCTGTCGACTCCGAGTGATATTTTATGTTTGAACCATGAATAGAATATCTCTTTGTTGTTAATATCTAGTCCCCAATGTATGCGCGTGTTTTTAAACCTCTATCTTCAAATAATGTTTGAGTTACCATGAGTCAGAACGGAAAATAAGTCAATGCTGAAACTCGTTGCGCATGACGGGTCTATAAGTAATTGAAGACCCGGATGTATTACTCATAAGGTCTGTTAGTCTGTATGTCCAATTCTTGATTTTGCTTTGTATGTGTTGTTAGAATTTACTATTCAATCTCAACGTCGGCATACCTACGTAGTCGGCACTGCAACTATATTTGAATCGATAAATAACATCATTATTATTATGAGGGTGGTGAAACGTTTTCTTTTTAGAAAGAACGCCATTGATGGCTTCATAGAGAACAAAAACGCATGTACATTTTTGTGTTAAATTGATGAATGAAAACATGGGATGGAATGTTATCAATGGGTCACCAGTTAGAAAGTGCTATACATGTAGTTAAATTGGTGAATGAAAACATGGGATGGAATGTTATCAATGGGTCACCAGTTAGAAAGTGCTATACATGTAGTTAAATTGGTGAATGAAAACATGGGATGAAATGTTATCAATGAGTCACCAGTTAGAAAGTGCTATACATGTAGTTAAATTGGTGAATGAAAACATGGGATGAAATGTTATCAATGGGTCACCAGTTAGGAAGTGCTATACATGTAGTTAAATTGGTGAATGAAAACATGGGATGAAATGTTATCAATGGGTCACCAGTTATGAAGTGCTATACATGTAGTTAAATTGGTGAATGAAAACATGGGATGAAATGTTATCAATGGGTCACCAGTTAGAAAGTGCTATACATGTAGTTAAATTGGTGAATGAAAACATGGGATGAAATGTTATCAATGGGTCACCAGTTAGAAAGTGCTATACATGTAGTTAAATTGGTGAATGAAAACATGGGATGAAATGTTATCAATGGGTCACCAGTTAGAAAGTGCTATACATGTAGTTAAATTGGTGAATGAAAACATGGGATGAAATGTTATCAATGGGTCACCAGTTAGAAAGTGCTATACATGTAGTTAAATTGGTGAATGAAAACATGGGATGAAATGTTATCAATGGGTCACCAGTTAGGAAGTGCTGACTCAACAACGGAAATTTTGGAATTTGATGTGAACCCAAGGTTGGGACCACGGAAGGAAAGCACAGAACTCGGATTATTTTGCAGAAATGTAAAATATACTTTCAAAGAATAAAGTTTGTTGAGAAGTTTTAAAGTTACCGAATAAGAAGGAGACAAAGGTGCTAGAAAGTTAGTTTTAAAGTTCCGTTGTGTGTATGTATGTACGTATGTGTGTGTTTTTTGGTGTGTTTATCTTCTGTGCGGCTGAGTTCACTGGAAATATAGCAGCAGGCTTAAAGGGATTTGAGTGTGAGGCATTCCAGTTTTGTTACTTTTTGAGTTTAAAACAATTTTGATTGGTTGAAAATACGTTGAGTTAACACGTTCCTGTGAAAACTTACTTGTTTTTAGAAATGAATGAAGGAAAGAGTGAATCGAAACGAAACGTAGAAAGATAGAAGGTGACTTATTGGAGCAATCTGATTTTCAGCTTCGTCCAAATCAACTCGTGATTGTCACTACAATATTTTCCAATGTGTCACCTACGATAAATAGTTGGTTGTAAAATTGCCAGATCGCTAGACTCAATTTAAAATCGTCGAGGATTTCGAATATAATTGCGATAATTTTCTGTGGTGTTTATACTAAAAAAAAATAAATAAATAAGAGAATCTATTGATACTGGGATACTTTATTTGTAAATATTATACGTCACAACTGTTGAGTTGAAAGAGAAAATATGTAATAACGAACATAATGAAAAAAGTAAAAGAACGAATATTGGAAGTAAGAAAGTAGGAAAAAAATAAAACGGATGGATATTTATTTCTCACACAAATGTGACACAAGGGTCAGAAAGTAGGATTGAAAAGTCAGCACCTCCTAGGAGAGGCACTCTGACCCGAAAAAATGTGCCTGGACAACCCCGTCGATATTTCCTTATAGGGGTGCCTCAAGCAAATAGTAATAAACTAATCCCTAAGTTGATTCTATTTTTAGCATTGGTTTCCCCGATATTGTTATAGTAAGATCTCTAGCAGTCTCGTGTGGTGTATGCAAATTGGGTGTGCCTGAAACATTATAAAAGGTGAGTCTTTTTAGAAATACATCACGTATTTACGGGAGGGACCATATGAAGGTTGCCAACATCCTAAGTGAAACTGATTTTGTATTCAAACTTGGAAGACCTAGGTCGTAAGTCCGTATCGTTAACCACCTGACCGCCACCCCCTCCCCGAAAATAACAGGAAAAGAGACATGGAAGTTAGGTATGGAGTTCAACACCTCAAAGTAGAAGAAAGACAAAGACTTTAGTCTATATGGCAATGACCTCACGGATACCGGGGTTGAGAAAGAGACCAAGTTATAAGTTTATAGGATGTGTGCGAGACAGACCAATCATATTATAATCACACAAAAAAGAAAGTTTGATAAACACTAAGAGTGAAATGTTCCTCTAATATATTTGTATGCTGTGTCCACTCTATTTATCATTAATAAGATAATTTACATATTAGTTAAGAGAATACTAGTCTCCCTCTCCCGTGTGTGTTAGTTACTCTCTTCATTTAATACTAAATTTGAAACGAACGTCCTTTAGACTATTTTCTATCCAAATATAAATCTTTTTAATAAAAGACATTCTAAGCCGTCAAATAAAAAAGATATGGGTGACGGTAGAAAACAAAACAATTAAACAATTGCAGTATAAAAAAATAGTTAGAAAAGAGTTTATAGAAAATAAAACCGGATTAAGACCAAGTGTAATAGGAATGAATTAATCAAAAGAACTATTAAAAACAAGGAGTACGAAAAAAATGGATACAAGAGATTTGAGAACATAAAATGGCGATACAAGCGAAATATTAAATACGTAATGCGATAGAAAAACCAAACAAACATAAATACAAGAATGACGGTACTAAAAGAACTAAAAAGAAAAAGCATAAGTATGTAGAAAGTACTATCGAAACAAATCAAGTAATTTGGATGTATCAGAAGTCTTTGATTAAACGCAAAGCAACAAAACTTTTTTTGGGTAAAACGTCAAGCAGAGGTTCGCTAGTCACGAGTTGAGTCGAGTAAAGTTCGTTGTTCACAACACGAGATACAGTCGACGTTCTCTATTCGCATGTCTTAAACGCTTCTCCCGCTCCTCCCAGCGACTCACCTTTTATAATGTTTCAGGCACACCCAATTTGCATACACCACACAAGACTGCTAGAGATCTATGCGTGACCGGAGGCTTTAAAAGACAACATCCGCCATCTTGGGCCTCTTTTTTTTTTTCTTTTTCTGTCTTTCAGCCTGCTGCTGAGACAGATTCTCGCCCGTTTCCGAGGTAGTTCCTCTCTATGTCTATCGCATAGGACAAGAATGGCGATCAGAAAGAAGAGAAAAACGAACGTAGGTACAAAATAATATCGAAATTCAACAAATGAAAAACAAAAGTGACGGTACAAAGACCATTTCGATAGGAACGGAAAGTGACAAAAGGTGCAAGAAAATTAATAAAAAGACACAAACAGAAGATCAAGAGTGACGGTACAAATCACGCTTTAAGAAAAAGAGAAAGCAATACGAGGAAGAAAAAGAGGAAAACAGAAGTACATGAAAGAGAATATCGAAATTCAACAAATCAAAATAAAAGTGACGATAGAAAAAATTACATATGAACCGAAAACGAAAGTAGGTGCAAATATCGAAAGTGACAAATCGAAAACAAAAGTGACGATCCACAAAATGAAATAGAAACGAAAAAAACAAAAAACAAAAAAAGAGAAACGACGTAGGTGTAAGAGAATATCTAAATTAAGCAAATGAAATACAAAAGTGACGACACAGAAAATTTAATGGAAACGGAAAACGAATTTCTAGGGCAATTGCTCTTGACATATCAAAGGCCTTTGATAGAGTATGGCATAAAGATCTCCAGCTACGGTATAGCTGGAAATGTCTTCTCAATTATTAAATCATTTATCTCTGATAGGTTCATAAGAGTAGTGGCTGATGGGCAGAAATCAGAAGCTCTTAGTATTAATGCTGGAGTCCCTCAGCGTTCCATCCTGGGCTCAACTCTCTTCTTGATCTATATTAATGATCTTCCAAATCACATCTTTCCATCATTCGTAGACATCTATGCTGATGACACTACTATCTATGGTAGCACATATAAGACCGTAAACGACCAAGTTCTCTCTTATTCTCTCTCATCTTGAGCAAGTGGTACAACGGGGAAAGAGGTGGCTTGTTACTTTTAATGCATCTAAAACCAAGCTTTTATCTTTACATCATCAACGTTCTGATCCACATCTGGCATCAATTGAAATGAATGGCTCTCGTCTTGGGGAGGCCTCATGTTTTGACAAGCTTCTGGGTTTGACCTTTACACCTGATCTTAAATGGAACACATACATTAAATCCATTACCAAGGCCGCTGGAAAAATGGTGGGATTCTTCTATCGATCCCGTAGGTATCTCACTGCTGATGCAATTCTCTACCTATATAAGAGCCAGGTACGTCCAAGGATGGAGTACTGTTGCCACATCTGGGCAGGAGCTGCTACAAAAGACTTGTCCTGCCTTGATAGAGTTCAAAATAGACTTCGTATCCTTGTGGGGATGTTCTTTTCTCTTCCCTGCAACCTCTTTCTCACAGAAGAGATGTTGCGAGCTTGTCTCTGATGTATCCTAATTTTCATGGCAAGTGCTCGGCTGTGCTCCATTCTATGGTCCCCCCTCGCCAAACTTTCACAAGAAACACCCGTCTAGCAGAAAATACTATCACTAATTTCCCCCACTCTTTATCTGTGCCTAAACCTAAACGTAGATTCCATGAGCAAAGCTTCTTTCTTAGAGCTGCACGCCTATGGAATGGTCTTCTGTTTTTCTGCTTTCCAGCTGACTACAATATGGTTGTCTTCAAGTCTAACGTAAACAAGTTTTGATGAGCCGTTTCATATAAGTTAACAAATTTACCGAATCTCCATTACTAACGGTTACTATATTGTCCAATTTCTACTGTACACTCTTTAACACTTATCCTCGAGTGGCCTCTTGGCCTTGATAAGCGGTGATGCCTATGTAAAAAAAAAAATTGCCAGAGGATATCAAAATTAGAAAATTAGAAACAAAAATGACGATACAAAAATTAAATAGAAAAAGAAATAGAAAATAGGTACGAGAAAAAAAATGAAATTCTAAAAGTCAAAGGTCCTGGATATGACCTTAAACTATATCCGATGGTGAGGGCCCAGCTTGCAGGCCTTAGGGAATATGGAGCCAACCTTTAATTGCCATTGCTCCCAGGTCCACTCTGACCCGAAGTGGTAGCACCTGTTAGGGTCCCAACTATGGGTTAAATAGAATACGACTTAAAAAACAAATATACTATATTAAAATATCGTTCTTCAAAATCACCAGATTCGACATTAAATAACCCGAAAAGGGTTGATATGCCGTAAAACAAAACAACCAACCAACCAACCAACTCGGTCGCTTCCATAGACTGTCGAGAGTTATGTTGCTACTTCTAGTTCCCGCAACTCGGCAGGGTTATTTTCTTGATCTCTCCGTAACCTCTTATTTGAAATGTTTCCTGTTTTGCACCGTATATATTTAAGTAATATATTTAAGCTAATATATCTTTTTGTAAGCGTAGATCATATGTAATGCTAATTCTTGAAGTGCCATAGGATAAGCTGATATACCTATTTCAGGAATAATAGATTTAGACACGATTTGTGGCAGTTATGGCTCCAGGACCGTGACGTGTACTGCGGTAATATACTTTTCCTAATACGTTCTTTGTTAACTATACCACTGTGTTTCTCTTGATTATTACCGTCTTGCAAGGCTACAACATGGGACTTTTACATGAACTTACCCATGGTAAATAGATGACTTTTTGACGGAGCTCATAATTAATTAGCGAAGGAAAACGAAAGCAGATGCAAGAAAATATCGAAATTTAACAAATCAAAAAGAAAAAAATGACGAAACACAAAATTAAACAGAAATGAAAAACGAAAGTAGGTACAACAAAAAAAAAAAAAATGAAAAACGAAAGTAGGTACAAAAAAAAAAAAAATGAAAAACGAAAGTAGGTACAAAAATAAAAATGAAAAACGAAAGTAGGTACAAAAAAAAATGAAAAACGAAAGTAGGTACAAAAAAAAAAAATGAAAAACGAAAGTAGGTACAAAAAAAATGAAAAACGAAAGTAGGTACAAAAAAAAAATGAAAAACGAAAGTAGGTACAAAAAAAAAAATGAAAAACGAAAGTAGGTACAAAAAAAAAATGAAAAACGAAAGTAGGTACAAAAAAAAATGAAAAACGAAAGTAGGTACAAGACAATATGTTAATTCAACAACAACAACAAAAAAATGTGACAGTACACAATATTAAATAGAAACCGAAAGCATCATTAATTGCGGGAGAATATCAAAATTAAACAAATCAAAAACAAATATGACCATACTCAAAATTAAATAGAAACGGATAAACGAAAGTAGTTAAAAAAAAAAACAAAGTAAAAAGATCATACACAAAAGTGTCGCCACACAAAATTATATAGAAACGGAACGCGAAAATAGATACAAGACAATATCAAAATTCCACAAATTAAAAACAAATGTGTTTATACACAACACTAAATAGAAACGGAAAACGAAATGAGATGCAAGAGAATATCGAAATACTAAAAAACCTAAAACAAAAGTGACGTCACAAAAGTAAAAAAAAAAAGGCTTAAGTACAAGAAAATATCGGAATTCATGAAATCAAAAACAATTCATACGATAACCCAAAACTAAATAGAAAGGGAAAACGAACGCCGGTACAAGAAAATGCTGAAATTCGGCAAATTAAAAAAAAATTGACGATACACAAAATCTAATACAAACGGAAAGCAATACTAGGAAGAAAAAATATCAAAATTCAACAAATCAAAAACAAAAGCGACAATAAAAAGCATAAATAGAAACCAAAAGCGAAAGTAGGTACAAAAAGTATTTAAATTCAACAAATCAAAAACAAAAGTGACGATACACAAGATTAAGTATCAACAGAAAGCGGAAGTAGGTATGAGAAAATATCGAAATTCAATAAATCAAAAACAAAAGTGACGATACACAAGATGCTAAATAGGAACCGAGATCCAAAATAAGCACAAGAAAATATCGAAAATAAACAAATCGGAAACAAAAGTAACGATACATTAAATATAAATAAATAGCAAATATAGGTAAAAAAATACTGATTCTATAAATTCAAAACAAATATGACGATATACAAAATTAAATATAAAGAAAAACCAGAAAATGGCGCAACAAAATATCAAAATTCAACAAATCAAAAACAAACGTAACGATACACAAAATTTATTAGAAACTGAGAACTAAAGTAGACACAAGAAACTATCGACATTCAACAAACTAAAATAAAAGTAAAGATACCAATATATTAAATAGACAGGAAAAATAAAAGTAAGAGCAATAGAACGAATGTAAGTACACGAAATATCAAAGTCTAACAAATCCAAAACAAAACTAACTATACAATAATTAATTAGCAACGGAAAGTGTAATTACGAACAAAAATACTGAAATTTAAGAAATCAAAAACAAAAGTTACGATCCACAAAATATCAAATTAAAACGAAAAACCAAAGTAAGTGCGAGAGAATATCGAAATTCAACAAACCAAAAATAAGAAGTTATGATACACATATAAAATAAAAAAAGCGAAGTAGATACACAACAAAATCGAAATTCCACAAATCCAAAACAAAAGTGAATATACACAAAAAATTAATTGAAACAGAAAGCGGAGGTACATACAAGAAAATATCGTAATTCAACAAATAAAAACAAAAATGACAATACACAAAATAAAAAAACAAAAATAACAATATACAAAATATAAAAACCAAAATGACAATATACAAAATATAAAAACAAAAATAACAATATACAAAATATAAAAACAAAAATGATAATATACAAAATATAAAAACAAAAATGACAATACACAAAATAAAAAAACAAAAATGACAATATACAAAATATAAAAACAAAAATAACAATATACAAAATATAAAAACAAAAATGATAATATACAAAATATAAAAACAAAAATGATAATATACAAAATATAAAAACAAAAATGATAATACACAAAATAAAAAAACAAAAATAACAATATACAAAATAAAAAAACAAAAATAACAATATACAAAATATAAAAACAAAAATGACAATATACAAAATATAAAAACAGAAATGACAATATACAAAATATAAAAACAAAAATGACAATATACAAAATATAAAAACAAAAATAACAATATACAAAATATAAAAACAAAAATGATAATATACAAAATATAAAAACAAAAATAACAATATACAAAATATAAAAACAAAAATGACAATATACAAAATAAAAAAACAAAAATAACAATATACAAAATATAAAAACAAAAATGATAATATACAAAATAAAAAAACAAAAATAACAATATACAAAATATAAAAACCAAAATGACAATATACAAAATATAAAAACAAAAATAACAATATACAAAATATAAAAACAAAAATGATAATATACAAAATAAAAAAACAAAAATAACAATATACAAAATATAAAAACAAAAATGACAATATACAAAATATAAAAACAAAAATGACAATATACAAAATAAAAAAACAAAAATAACAATATACAAAATATAAAAACAAAAATGACAATATACAAAATATAAAAACAAAAATAACAATATACAAAATATAAAAACAAAAATGATAATATACAAAATAAAAAAAACAAAAATAACAATATACAAAATATAAAAACCAAAATGACAATATACAAAATATAAAAACAAAAATAACAATATACAAAATATAAAAACAAAAATGATAATATACAAAATATAAAAACAAAAATGACAATACACAAAATAAAAAAACAAAAATAACAATATACAAAATATAAAAACAAAAATAACAATATACAAAATATAAAAACAAAAATGATAATATACAAAATATAAAAACAAAAATGATAATACACAAAATAAAAAAACAAAAATAACAATATACAAAATAAAAAAACAAAAATAACAATATACAAAATATAAAAACAAAAATGACAATATACAAAATATAAAAACAAAAATGACAATATACAAAATATAAAAACAAAAATGACAATATACAAAATATAAAAACAAAAATGACAATATACAAAATATAAAAACAAAAATGACAATATACAAAATATAAAAACAAAAATAACAATATACAAAATAAAAAAACAAAAATAACAATATACAAAATAAAAAAACAAAAATAACAATATACAAAATATAAAAACAAAAATGACAATATACAAAATATAAAAACAAAAATGACAATATACAAAAAATAAAAACAAAAATAACAATATACAAAATATAAAAACAAAAATGACAATATACAAAATATAAAAACAAAAATGACATGTAGGGACAAGACACAAAGACACAAAAATTTCATGTAGGTACAAGACACAAAGACAAAAAAATTTCATTAGGTACAAGACACAAAGACAATAAAATTTCATGTAGGTACAAGACACAAAGACACAAAAATTTCATGTAGGTACAAGACACAAAGACACAAAAATATCATTAGGTACAAGACACAAAGACAATAAAATTTCATGTAGGTACAAGACACAAAGACACAAAAATTTCATGTAGGTACAAGACACAAAGACAAAAAAAATTTCATTAGGTACAAGACACAAAGACAATAAAATTTCATGTAGGTACAAGACACAAAGACACAAAAATTTCATGTAGGTACAAGACACAAAGACACAAAAAATTTCATGTAGGTACACGACACAAAGATACAAAAAGTTTATGTAGGTTCAAGAGAATATCGAAATTCAACAAATCAAAAAACAATACTGACGGTAAACAAAATTAAATAGAAACAGAAAACGAAAAAAGCGAAGTGTGTGCCAGAGAATATTAAAATTTAAAAATCCAAAACAAAATTGGTGATACAAAAAATTAAATAAAAACGGAAATTGAAAGTAGGTACAATAAAATATCGAAATTCAACAAATAAAAAAATCGAACGAAGGTGACCAGGTAAAAAATTAAATAGAAACGGAAAACTATATTAGGGCCAAGCGTATATCGAAAGTCAACGAATCGAAAACTAAAGTGACTATGCACAAAATTAAATAAAAACAAAACACGAAAGAAGAGGTACAAGAAATTTCGAAATGCAACAAATCAAAAATAAAAGTGATTATACACAACATTTAATAGAAACGGTAAACTATATAAGATGCAGGCGAACATCGAAATTCAACAGAAAACAAAAGTGACTATGCACAAAATTAAATAAAAACAAAACAAAAGCAGATACAAGAAAATATCGAAATTCAGCAAATAAAAAAGACGATACATAACATCAAATAGAAATAAAAAAACAAAAGCAGGTACAATAAAATATTGAAATTCAACAAAGCAAATAAAAAATGGCGATACACAAAATTTAATAGCAAGAAAAAACGAAAATAGATTCAACAGGATATCGAAATTCCACAAATCAAAAAAAAAAAAAAAAATGGCGATACACAAAATTAATTAGAAACGGAAAGTAAAAGTAGGTACAAGAAAAGATCAAAATTCAACAAATCAAAAACAAAAATGACGATACGTAAAATCAAATAGAAACAAAAAAACAAAAGTGGGTTCAATAAAATATCAACATTCAACAAAGCAAATAAAAAATGACGATACACAAAATTAAACAGAAAGCAAATGTAGGTACAAGGAAAGATCAACAAATCAAAAACAAAAGTGAGGCTACACCTAATCTTAAAACAGAAACGGAAAGTGAAAGTAGGTGCAAGAGAATATCGAAATTCAACAAATCAAAGACGAATAAATAGAAACGGAAGGCGTAAAAAGGTCCAAGGAAATTGCTGAAATTCACAACGGAAAGAACGAGAGTGACGGTACAAATTAGTCTTTAGAAAGAAATAGCAGACACAGAGAAAGCAAAACTTGGTGCAACCAAATTGCGAAAGTTAAATAGACGATTGGAAGAATAACACAATTGAATAAAGCAGTGAACAGAGATAGCAGTAAACTAGAAATGATAAAATTATTTGTAAGAACAAAGGATAAAAGTGGATGTGAAATTAACAATAAAGAAAAGAAAGAAAAAACTGGAATGTAAAACAACGAGAGTGAAGTTAGGAAAAGAAAAGGAAAAAATTATGATACCGGAAGTAGCAGGTGAGAAAAAATATTTAAAGTCACAGAAAAATAAATATCGAAAAAAAAAAAATAAATAAAATAAACGAACGCGAAAGTAGAACACTGGAAAGAAGAATTGAAACAAACACTATTCGTCGCAGACATTGCAGATTGATGAGATGAGATTTCTATTTCGTTTGATTTTAATTGCTTCTTATCAACAGATGAGGCTATTTTAATGGAGTCATCAAGTTCGCAATCGACGCTCACTAATACGCATGCGTCGAGTAAATGAAAAAAAAAGATGCACATGGGCAGCCGTTTGTTCATTTTAAAGACATATAATGACTACTCGTTGAAAAGACTATAAAGCATCTTTTCAATACTGATAGACAATTGATACCTGCTGAAAGGAGTGTATGTGCGAGGCATCTATGATAAAGGTTGGACCACATTTTCAAAACAATGCATGTCGGAATGTTGACGTAATCTGGCCCAATAGAAGAAATGACAGACAACAGATAGATAGAGAGAGAAAGAGAGGCGTAAAACAACAATTAGTAGATCCAACACTGCAACGTTTGGTCCCTGTTGTCGTCATTCCCTCAATTTTTGTAAGCAAATATCTGCGTTGGCCGTATGAACGTCCACATACTTATTTAGCTCCCGGTAATCTATAACGGGCCGCACTTTCTGTTTGTTCTCCTGCACAACAGTCATGAAGGGAATTAGACCTTTTGGAGGTTATAAGTTCGTCCTCAGGATACAGGAGTAGCCAACCATTGTCAATCTACGTCTGCAGTTTGCAATCATATTCCTCACAAACTGGTGTTGGGGCTGGATGCTCTGCAAGTCTATTTCTCAACGTAAGTGGAGGTTGGTCGCCAGCCCATTTTGACGATGTGGTCCACTTTCGAGTATTCTGTTCGTACTCTAGGGAGAAGTCAGGTTCGGTGATAGTGATAGCAGCAAAATTAGTCTTGCTGAAATGTGGGAAGGTCACCTCACCTTCACTAGACACAGCTACTCCTCCCAGTCGCTTGATTGCGTCCATCCCAAGCAATAAATCAACCACTGACTGCATACTTTACGAACCATTATTACCCGAGTCCAATAGAAAGTAGAAATCCATGTCGAGTGAAATCGATGCCGAAACAAGCAGAGACATACTGGTGTTATTTCAGAATGCTCCCTCTCTCAAACTAGTTGTCAAACAAAAACTTGAGAGTCTAGCCGACCTTACTAATTTATCCATAATTGAAAGGAGGGTACATAGGTTCATACCTTTCTCAAAAAGTTTTAGTTCGGGTAATACAGTAGCTCTAACAGACCCCGAAACAGACTCACGGAATCCACATGAAGGTGAGGTGTTTAAATGCTGTCGCTTCAATAGCATTACTTTCACTATCGATGTTGGCAAACTTCACCTAGTCCCCTTATGAGCACTTATTTCTACAAAATATATTAAGTATTTCTCAATACAAACAAAGAAGTAAATGTGTATATGTATTTGTACCTTTGTACGGCTATATCAGCAAAAATAACCGGTTAGTTCTATTTACTGCCCACGTAACATGTCTTATTTCTGATCAATATCTTCATAAAATTACTAAGTGAAGCACACAAACGCCAAAAAATGACAGAACTAAACAACTACAGAGTTATATACTTAAAATTCTCTTATTACATAACAGAACCCTCCCCCCAATATTTATACAATACCCAGCGGGGGCAAAAGAGGGGCGAATAAGAAATCAGCAAATCAAATAAAATCGCGCGCTCTCTCTTTTGCTATAAGCAAAGGTTTAGTCCTGTTACATATCGACTGCAGCCAATCGTCAAATGTGTTTAAAGGTCTATATAAGTTCTAAAAATTAACCTTTGTCATTTCTCGATATATACATTTGTTGGCGAAAAAACACACACAGCTCGCTATAAAAATATTTTGTTTATTCAAAACAAATTATTCGGTTTCCGAATGAGCGTTTTGACATTAATGACGGCGTGCGGGATGAAGTTGATGTGTAGAGAAAATGTGTTTCTTCTCGCCATCGTTGTCTCTCTCTCTCTCTCTCTCTCTCTCTCTCTCTTTCTCTCTTTCTCTCTCTCTCCCTCTCTATCTATCTATCTATCTATCTATCTACCTGTTGTCTATCATCTCTTTTATTGGCCCATATTACGTCATCATTCCAACATGCATTGTTTTGAAAATGTGGGTCAATCTCGCTGACCCAATCTCCATGGATTCGACGTCCGACTTTTTCATCTCCTTTGACGTCATCCCCGGGCATCCTCACTCAGGCTTCTGACCGACTTTTCTTTGTAACGTCATCCCCGGGGATTTGGATTATCCTCCTCTTCTTATTAAAAAATATTAAATCCCGGGCGATGCCTGGTATTCTGCTAATATATATTTTCACCTATACCATTCAATCGGGGACGATGCAGGGTATTCTGCTAATATATATTTCCATCTATCTCATTCAATCCCAAGCGACGCTGGGAATTTTGCTAGTATATATTCTCACCTATTTCATTGAATCCCAGGCAACGCCGGGTATTCCGCTAGTATATATCTCAATCAATCTGATTACATCCTGGGTAACGCTAGGTATTCTGTTAGTATATATTTCAATCAATCTCATTCAATCCAGGCAACGCCAGGTATTCTGCTAGTATATATTTGCATCTATCTCATTGGATCTCAGGCGACCGTGTACTCTGCTTGCATACATTTGCATGTATCTCATTTAATCCCGAGTGACCCCGGGTAATCTGCTAGTATATATTTGGACATATCTCGTTGAATCCCATAATTCTTGGATATGTTACTAATTTCGACAATTATTTTTCACGATTCAATCCACATTATCGCTTCCCTCTTACTAAAATAATAACTTTGATACATTGTCTGGGCTGTTTATTTTATTGCGAACACACCAATAAAATAACTCGCATTTCACCATTTTTCTAAATTCTTGAATATGTTACTAATTTCGACAATCATCTCAAATGATTTAACCAACATTATCGCCCCACTCTTATTAAAATGATAACTTTGAATCATTCTGCTAGTATATATTTCCAGCAAAGTCATTCAATACCAGACTATGGTGGGTACCAAGCTAGTATATATTTTCAGCAAGGTTATTAAATTACAGGCCATGCCGGGTATGCTTCTATTATATATTTCCACCTATTTCATCCATTCAAGGGCGATTTTGGGTATTCTGCTAGTATATATAACCACCTGTCTCTTTCATTCCCGGGCTGCGCCGGGTATTCTGCTATGGAAACATTCCACCTATTTCGTCAAATCTCAAGAAACGCTGGGTATTTAGCTAGTACATATATCGACCTATCTCATCCAATGCCGGGCAATGCCAGGTAATCTGCTAGTAACTATATCCACCTATGTCATCCAATCCCGGGCGACGTCGGGTATTCTGCTAGTACATATATCAACCAATCTCATCCAATCACAGGCAACGCCGGGTATTCTGGTAGTATATATACCCGCCTTATCTCATCCAATCCTGGACAACACCAGGTATTCTGCCAGTACATATATCCACCTATCTCATCCAATCCCGGGCAATGCGGGGTATTCTGCTAGTAGATATTTCTACCTATTTCATCCAAACCCGAGCAATGCCGGGTATTCTGCTAGTAAATGTTTCCACATATTTAATCCATTCCCGAGCAACGCCGGATATTCTGCTAGTAAATATATCCACCTATCTTATCCAATCCTGAGCAACGCCGGATAGTCTGCAAGTACATATATCCACCAATCTCATCTGATTCCAGGTAACGACTGATATTCTGGAGATATAGGAGACGGCAGTTATGAAAAATATGATGATCATTTATTTCCTCCATATGACCGGTCAATGGCTTTGCATCCAGGAATTCAAAGTTTCTTCTTTACATCTTCTTCTTCTAAAACCCTCTCGCTTCCAGAAGGAGCCAAGGTTCATTTTTTATATCTACACAACCCTGGCTAAGAAAGATCAGGCTAAAAAATCCTTTAGTCAGCCCTTTCCAACTGACTTCAAAATTATTATTATTTATTTTATTTTGTTTATTTTTTTTGTCTTTATTAGATCAGACCATCTCTCATCTTCTTGGCATTACTTTTTGGGTGTAGGGTATTTCTCCCCTGATCCACGTCAGCTGCTTTATCCAGCCGCCTTTATGCCGTAAACTAGAGGTCTCACTTTACCTCTTTCGAAATTGACGACTCCTTTCATCCCAAAAGTACCCTGATCGTATCCTCTGCCCGGTTATTCTATTAAGTATGGCTTTGTTTCCATTTTTTAACTATCTTATCTTTTGGGGACATAGTCAAAGCTCATTTACTTAAATCTTTTTGGTTGGCTTCTGAAGTGTAAGATATATCTTTTTTTTCCACACTGATTCACTTGGATTTCCTTGCTTGGACTCTAGGAACTCCGACGAGAATTTAGAGAATATCACCCTTAACTAACTCCCAAATTTGCGCCATGATTCCTATTTGCGCCTAATCTAGCTATGGCCCAATTTTTGTAATTTTTCTTTTCTCTCATCAGAGCCTCCAAGACCCAGCAGAGATATCCCACATTCATGAATCTCTACAAAAATACAAGGTTACATCTTCTTACGTACCTACGGTATATTTTGCTTTTCTCTCACCTCATTAAGCTATATGTGATTAAGCTTCGGGCTATCATAGCCCTTTTTTCATAAGGATTCTCGTATGCTTTCTAATGCCTGTATTTAATTAATTAAGTCAAGTCTTTTTGAAACATTCTGATGACCAGGAATTTTCCCAATTTCCTTTGTTGTTTTACAAAGGAATTTAACCTACTTATCTAATTCTTATAAGCCATATTTTATTATGCACATTCTTTCTAACAATGTGCATAGTTTCCAGCCAAATTTGTATTTATTAAATATTTTATCAGAATCAACAATTTACTGAACATTCCATCTAAAATCTATTGTTCTTTAAAACTTATATATAGGGTTTGATTCGATTCGATTATTATACTTAAGATGATGAATGTTCTTTTGTTGTTCATGTTAGAAGAAGGATAAGTCTTAGAGTAAGCCTTTTTCATGGAACACTAGTACATACATCCACCTACCTCATGAAATCCTGCGCGGCGCCGGGTATTCTGTTATTAAAAATATCCACCTATGTTATCCACCTGTGTTATCCGACGCCAGATATACAGCTAGGAAAAATTCCACCTATTTCATCCAATCCCAGGTAATGCTGGGTATTCTGCTAGTACATAAATCCACCGATGTGATCCAATCCCGGGCGATGCTGGATATGCTGCTAGCACATATATCCACCTATCTAATCCAATCCTGCACAATCCCAGGTATTCTGCCAGTACATATATCCACCTATCTCATAAAATCTCGGGTATCACTGAACATTCTGCTAATAGATATTTCCACCTATTTCAATGCTAGGTTTTCTGCTAGTACATATATCCCCCTATCCCCTCAAATAACGAGCAACGCTGGGTATTCTGCTAAGACATATTTCCACTTATCAAATCTAATCCGGGCAATATCAGGTATGTTAGTAGTACATATATACACCTATCTCATAAAATCTTGGGCGATGCTGGGTATTCTGCTATTACAAATATTCACCGATCTATCTGCTCCCAGGCAATGCTGGGTATTCTGCTAGTACATATTTCAACCTATCTCATCCAATCCCGGGCAACGGCTGGTATTTTCCTGGTATATATATCCTACTATCTCATCTGATCCAGGGCAATGACGAGTATTCTGCTAGTACATATTTCCACTTATTTCATCTGATCTAGGATGATGCCGGGTATTCGACTAGTACATATTTCCACCTATTTCATTAAATCCCAGGCAACGCCAGGTATTTTGCTAGTACATCTATTCACCTATCTCATACAATTCCAGGTGAGACCGGGTATTCTGTTAGTACAAATAGCAACCTATCTTATCCAATCCCCAGCGATGCCGGAGATTCTTCTAGGAAAAATTCCACCTATTTCGTCCAATCCTGGGCAATGCCGAGTAGTCTGCTAGTAGAGGTCATCCAATGCAGAGCAACACCGGGTATTCTGCTAGTACATATATCCACCTATCTCATCTAATCCCAAACAACGGCGGGGGTTCTGCTAGTATATATATTGACCTATCTTCTCCAATCCAAGGCAACACCGGGTATTCTACTTATACATATTTCCACTTATCATATCTGATCCAGGACGCCGCCGGGTATTTTGCTAGTACATATTCCAACCTATCTAATCCAATCCCGGGCGACGCCATGTATTCTGCTAGTACCTATATCCACCTATCTAATCCAATCTCATGCGACGCCTTGTAGTCTGCTAGTATATATATCAACCTATCTCATACAATCCCAGGCAATGTCAGGTATTCTGCTAGTACAGATATCTACATATTTTATCTGATTCCAGGGTATGCCGGATATTCTGCTAGGTAACATTCCACCAATTTAATCCAATATTGGGCAACGGCAAGTATTCTACTAGTCCATATATCCACCTTTTTCATCCAATCCCGGGAGATGCCTGGTATTCTGCTTGTAAATATATCCACTTATGTCATCCAATCCTGGGCGATGCCAGGTATTCGGCTTGTAGATATTTCCACCTATTTCATCCAGTACTGAGCTACGCCTCTGCGAGTACATATATCCACCTATATCATCTAATCCTGAGCAATGGTGGGTATTCTGCTAGTATATACATATCCTTATATCATACAATCCAGGGCGACATCGGGTAGTCTGCTAGTACAAATTTCCATCTATCTAATCTGATCCAAGGCAACGATGGCTACTTTGCTAGTACATATTTCCACCTATCGCATTAAATCGCAGGCGACGCCTTGTGTTCTGCTAGTACATATATCCACCAATCTACTCTAATCTCTAGCAATGATGGGTATCCACTTATCTCATCCGATCCATAGTGACGCCGGGTATTCTGCTAATACATATTTCTACCTGTCTCCTCTGATCCAGGATGACGACGTGTATTCTGCTAGTAGATATTTCCACCTATTTCATCCAATCCTGAGCAATGCCGGGTATTCTGCTAGGGTATATATCCACCTATCCCATCTGATTAAGGGCAATGCCAGGTATTCTACTAATACATATTTCCACCTTTCAGAGCCGATCCAGGAAGAAGCCGGGTATTCTGCTAGTACATATTTCAAGTTATCTAATCGAATCCCGAGCAACAGCAGGTATTCTGCTAGTATATATATATATATATATATCAACCTATCGCATCCAATCCTGGGTGATGCCGGGTATTCTGCTAGTATATATATCCACCTATCTCATCCAATCTCGGGCGACGTCTTGTATTCTGCTAGTACATATATCCACCTTGCTGATCCAAATCTCGGGCAATGCCTAGTATTTTACTAGTACATATATCCCCATATCGCATACAATCTTGGGAATGCCGGGTATTCTGCTAGTACAAATATTTACCTATGTTATCTGATCCCAGAGGATGCGGGGTATTCTGCTAAGTAACATTCCACAAATTTCATCCATACCTGCGCAATGCCATGTATTCTACTAGTCCATATAGCCACCTATTTCATCCAATCCGGGTGACCCCTGTTCTTCTATTAGTACACATATACACCTATGTCATCCAATCCCAGCCGACACCAGGTATTCTGCTAGTACATGTATGCATCTATGTCATCAGATCCTTGGCAACGCTGGGTATTTGGCTTGTAGATATTTCCACCTACTTAATCTAATCCCGAGCTATGCCGTGTATTCTGATAGTACATATATCCACCTATATCATCTAATCCCGGGCACTGGCAGGTATTCGGCTTGTACATACATGCACCTATCTCATCAGATCCAGGGTGACACCGGGTATTCTGTTAGTACAAATATCCAGCTTTCTCATCTTATCCAGGGCGACACGGGCTATTCTGCTAGTATATATTTCCACCTATCTCATCCGATCCAGGGCAGTGCTGGGTATTCTGCTAATACATATTTCCACATATCTCATCCGTTTCAGAACAATCCTGGGCAACAGCAAGTATTCTGCTAGTATATATATATATATATATATATATATATATATATATATATATATATCAATCTATCTCTTCTAATCCTGGGCAAAAGTGGTTATTCTGCTAGTATATAGATCCACCTATCACATCCGATCCAGGGTGATACTGTGTATTCTGCTTGTACATATTACAACCTATCTCATCCGATCCAGGGCTATGCTGGGTATTCTGCTAGTACATATAGCCACCTATCTCATCCAATCCCAGACAACACCGGGTATTTTGTTAGTACATATATTCATCTATCTAATACTATCCTGGGCGACACCGGGTATTCTGTTAGTACAAATATCCACCTATGCTATCTAATCCCAGGCGATGCTGGGTATTTTGCTAGGAAATATTCCACCTATTTCATCCAATCCTGGGTATTCTGCTAGTACATATTACAACCTATCTCATCTGATCCAGGGCTATGCTGGGTATTCTGCTAGTATATATAGCCACCTATCTCATCCAATCCCAGACAACACCGGGTATTTTGTTAGTACATATATTCATCTATCTCATACAATCCTGGGCGACGCCGGGTATTCTGTTAGTACAAATATCCACCTATGTTATCTAATCCCAGGCGATGCTGGGTATTTTGCTAGGAAACATTCCACCTATTTCATCCAATCCCGGGCACCATTGGGTATTCTGCTAGTACATATATCCACCTATGTCATCAAATCCCAGGCGACGCCGGTATGCTGCTAGTAGATATTTTTACTTATTTCATCCAATCCAGAACTACGCCGGGTATTTTGCTAGTACATATATTCACCTATATCATCTAATCCCTGGCAATGGCGGGTATTCTGCTAGTATATATACCTATCTCATATGGTTCAGGGCGACGCCTGGTATACTGCTAATACATATTTCCACCTATCTCATCCGATCCAGGATGATGCTGGGTATTCTGCTAGTACATATTTCAACCTATCTCATTCAATCCCGGGCAATGGTGGGTATTCTGCTAGTACATAAATCCACCTATCTCATCCAATCCCGGGCGATGCTGGGTATTCTGCTAGTACATATATCCACTTATCTCAAACAATCCCGGGTGACTTGTATTCTGCTAGTACATAGATCCACCTATCTGATCCAAAACCCGGGAAATGTTGGGTATTTTGCTATTACATATATCCACTAATCTCATATAATCCCGGCCAATGCTGAGTATTTGCTAGTACAAATATCCACCTATGTTATCTGATCCCATGCGAGCCGGGTATTCTGCTAGGTAACATTCCACCAATTTTATCCAATCCTGGGCAATGCCGGGTATTCTAGTAGTCCATATATCCCCCCTGTTTCATCCAATCCCAAGTGACGCCTGGTATTCTGCTAGTACATATATCCACTCATGTCATCCAATCCCGGGCAATGCCGGGTATTCTGTTAGTACATATATCCACCCATGTCATCCAATCCTGGGCGATGCCGGTATTCTGCTAGTACATATATCCACCCATCTCATACAATCCCAGGCAATGCCGGCTATTCTGCTAGTACAAATATCCACCTCTCTTTTCCGGTCCCAGGCGACGCAGGGTATTCTGTTATGAAACATTCTGCCTATTTCATCCAATCCCGGGTAATGCCTAATATATTGCTATTACATCTATCCATCTATCTAATCAAATCCTGGAGAACACCGGGTATTCTGCTAGTACATTTTACTTCAACATGAATTCCTCAGTGTAGTATCAGTCTCAGCATTCGATAGACTTTAATTCCTATACTCTTAACTCAGGATAACTTGATATATTTACGTGATTTCTGAAATGTTACGAATAAGCTCCCAGCGTGCACTTATTCATTACCTGCTTTTAGGAATCAGCAGTTCAGCCATATGGTTTTTGGAATATGACATCTTGTCTAAATTTAGTACACGATAAATATATATGCATCTTTTTGAATAGAAGAGAATGTTCCGTAGGAAATTACACTATATAATACGCTTACTTGGTCTTTTGGCTAAGATCAAAGTGTAGTATCTGTTCTTATAATTCAAACGATCACATCTTTCGCCCTCCTCCCTCTAAACAGAATTAGGATAACATATTATCACTAATACTAAAAAGAAAATGGCCGTTTGTTTTTGTTTTGTAAACATAGCGAATCGTTCCTCTCATCACGTGACATGACTAAGCGTTTTTTCAAATATGTATAAATAACATGAGAATCTATTTTAAACTAGCGAGGGGTACCTGGCGTTGCCCGGGTGTTTGGAAGTGTGTGTGGAAACTCTAGGGGTGGGTTAAAAAAAAAGTAAGTATGAGGATAGAACCCGAACCCTTGAGGTAAAGTTGTAAATTAAAGTGTGAAAAAAAAAAGTGCGACGTTAACCATTGCCCTACCGGCAACACGTTTGAATTTATTTAATTACTTGGATTTGGCAGGTGCCCGTTTTAATGAGTTAATGAGGTCAAGTTTGACTGCGGGATTTCATTTACTGCTGAACGCTTCCCCACTCCCAAGATGTTATAGGAAAAAGACTAACCCACATGTGGCGAGCGACAAATGTTGAATATTTATCTTCCAGAAATCGAGCAAATTAAATAAACAGGCGAGCTTCGTTGTTAACTGTGAGATATTACGATTTATATGTGATATAAAAAGTTTTAAAAAGTTGTGAAGCGAGCGACCGCTTCTCTGAAAAAAAGCCTTTTGTTGACATACAGAAAAAGCGAACACACATACATACATACATGCATACATACATACATTTTCGCTTTTATATATATAGATTATAGATGATTACATAGTATTTAACGTTAAAATGTCACTAAATCTGATGACCTCCCCATGCAGAGAAACGGCCAGATTGTCAACTTAGAATTGATCGATGGGACCAAAATTTCGATATTTTTCGTCCGAAGGTTGGAGCTTCAATATGATAATAAATTTGTCAATGTTGGTTGGGTCTGTCGAAAGTTTTAGGCGAACATACAAACATGCATACACACTAACAGACGTTTGAGATTTATATATATAGATGTATACGTATATATATATTTGTTTACAAGATTTTCCCTAACAAACTCCTACATCAGTGTTTGGTTTACAGATGTTAAACTTAATATATAGGTTATTCGAACCCATGTGAACTTTATATTTGGGTTTTAGCCGGGAAAAATCGGCGCAAAAGTGTGAAAATTAAAAAAATGGAATTTTCCAGACGAAGGTCGACGGCATTACTAATATGCATGCGTAACGTAATATCTATTTGTTCATGTTTTAATTTGTAGCCTTGCAGAAAACGTGTTTCAATAGCTAAGGCATTAACGTCAAAGGAAAAAGTAAATCTTAAGCTAAACGTTTTGGTTTCGATTCTCGGTAGTGACGCATGAGTCGTTTTTTATTAAAACTTTTAAAATTATTACTATATATTGCATCCAATATAATCTTTACAATGATAAAAATGCAAATTTATTTGTGTGCGCGTGAGTTCGTTCCGTATAGATTCTAAAACGGCTGAACATATTTTCTTTTAAATTTACGAGATCTTTAGTGCGTAAGTCTGGAAGTGATATAGTCAAGTTTTGTTTTAGGATTACCCCGATAATTATCGATAATTGATAATCGAAACCGTTATTTTAATTTATCTATCATCGGTAAAGCCATTTCTCCATGTCGTCGCTTAGCAACAAAGATAGAACAACAGGTCGTGAAAATTCTTCTGTGGGCAAGTTGATAGCATGCTTTCTTTTTTATGGCATGTAGGTTCAAACTCCGCACGTAAGTTTCTTAATTTTTTTCGTTAACTGCAAAGACTTTTATAAGACTTGAAAATTTACGTGTTTTTTTATGACGCAATCTGTAGGTTCAAACCCTGCACATAAATTTCTTAATGCTTTTTTTCATTATCTGGAAGAAAGTTTATATAGAACAATTTTATAAAAGAAACAGTTGGTTCTCTAGAGTGCAATGTAGAATAACATATGTTTTGGACTAAGTTACTGCATGAGGGAATGTGAATCTTCCTCCCACGCGATTTTACGGATTTCGATGACAATAAAAATATAGGAGTGTGAAATATTCGTTGATCATCATTCAATCCCAGGCAACGTTGTGTCTCCCTGCTAGCGTAATAATAAATACGAAATCTGCATTAATCAAAAGATCATATTTAAGCTTATTTTACGACTGGGCAATTCAGGGCGGCTTGCTAGCTTAACACGGAGAATAAATTCGTCACAATTTTATATTTGCCGTGTTTAGGATTTCTATTCAAACAATAGCAAATAAAATAAAATGGTCGGTGAGAAACAGATCACATACAAGTTTGTTTTTGTGATAATATTACTAATCGCTCTTATTAGCAGCAATAGTGTGAACAATGTTTTTCTTGTTTTTCTGTTTTTAACATAACTTTCATTGCTTACGACAATGCTGTGCAACTTCTTTATCAATCCACGTGTTAAGATCCAAAAATGTCTGCAAATATATATATAAAGTTAATGTGTATGTAGAAAAGAAAAACAATTAAGAGTTCAACAGTAGAAAACATTGGATGGATGAAAAACTGGTCAGTAGATGACGATTATAGGATTGGAATCTAGGACCGAGGGCAACACCTGATGAAAATGAGCTCCCATACATGTGTGGTGTAAATGAAGAAAAAAAGAAACAAGAACGACCGACCGCGTTTTTGTGTGGCTTACCTCGTGTTCATAATGAAGAAGAAAGAAACAAAAATGGCTGCCCTGTTTCTTTATATGCCTACAGGGTGACCACGAGGTATGCAAATGAGATGCTCCTGATTGGAGATAAAAGAGGAGTGATTTGGGGAAGGAAGGCATTCTGAAGTTAGATTGCGAGCAGAGAAGTTGTATTTGTAGAAGAGAAAAGTCGGATTCGGGGAGAGAAAAGCTAAAGTTGCAGAAGTTCGTTTTGGAGTGGAGAGAAGACGCGTCAAGTGGTAACCAGAAAGTGAAAGTCAGGACAGCAGTGTCACGCAACCGACAACATGTTCTCACATGAAAACAAACTTCCGAGAGAGCCGTTAGCACTGTCTGCATAGTCATCTGAGGAGTGAGACTTTCCGCTGGAGGAAGTGGCCCGCCGTCGTCGTCGAGCTAGACTGGAGGATCCTAGTGGAGAAAGGATGAATTTTACACTGGAACTGTCAGTACTTTGATATTTGCTGAAACCTCTGGTCCTCTGCTCAGAAATGGCCAGATGTTGTTGCATCACGCGGTTGATTGAAATGGCCATCCCAGCAAAAAGATTAAAGATCTTTGGTACCTGTTATTCCTGAAAGGAGACAGAATTAATATTTTAAATAACGTTACTACAAAAGAGAATATTAAATAACATGAAGCTTGGCCTCTCGGCCCCCTCGGGGGTCGGGGCATGACTCTCAAAGACCATATGTAGTATCTGTTTCGGCAGATACTGCAAGCTATGACTAGCTATGACTAGCTATGACTAGCAAAGACCAGATGTGGGGGCAACCCCACATGCCTGACCATTAACCAGCTCCCATTTCCCACCTCTCGGGAGCTGGTCCCCTTTTTCCCTTCCCCCTCCCTTCACTCCTCACATTAAAAATCGGCCTTGTGCCTAATTTGCTCGGTGGGGGAGCAAATAAATACAAGCTTGGCCTTCGGGACAAGATCAAAGTGTAGTATCTGTTCTTCAGATGCTGCACTTCAATTTCTTGTTCTTTGTAAGTGGAGGAGAAATCCTTCACGACTGAGACAATTTTTATTTTTTCTCCTTTTCTCCACATTAAAAAAACGACTCTGATGTCTAACTCTGTCCCGTGGGGAGGCATTGTAAATAGGAACATTAAAATAGTCCAGTACATTTTTCTGAAACTCAGATAAGGGCATTATAATCCAATAATGTCTGCAAATATGACAACAAACGAAGCAGTATCGCAAAAAAAAAAAAGCGCGAATAACCTGATGCTACGCAGTTTGTAATCAAACCTTATTCTTAGAAAGTAATTCGTGCATAAGGAAATAATAAGAAAACAAAATAAATAGTATCAAGAAAAGCTCGATTTTTTTCGATATAATTTTTTCATGCGTTAATGTATCATCGAATGGAAAGCAAAACACATATAAAATTCCTCCATGCAGAAAAAAATGAACCGATCAACATTGAACGTCTGTTGAACGTTTACGAAACCGACGCAGTTGACGTTAGCAGAGTTAGGAGATGGATTCGTCGATTTCAGAATGACAACAAAGATATGAGTGAAAAAGCGCGTTCGGGACTTTTACGACCGAGGTATCAAATTAGGCTGTTAAAAAGTGCATTGAGAAGGGCGATGACTATGTAGAAAAATAATTTCTTGAGCACAAAATGTCGTTCGTTTTAATTGCACCACTCCTGTCTTCGTAACTTTTCAACGTTTTAGTTTTTGAGTTAAAAATAGAAGGTCTTACTTTCGGAACGACCCTCGTATTACATTTTCCTAATTAAACGAACAACTTTATTTTATCAGCGGTTAATTTTATATATTATATCTCTACAATTATATAAATGCAACTTGTCTATGTGTGTGTGAGTTCGTTCCTTATAGATTCCAAAACGGCTGGACCGATTTTTATGAAATTTCACACGAAGACCCTTGGTGTGCCTGGCAGTGTTTTAAGCTAGGTTTTGGCATCGAAATGTTTCCAACAAGTATCGGCAACTGATATTCGCTATGTATTGTACGTATGCAAATGAAAATGACCGGCCATTTTTCCAGGTTGTTGCTTAGCGACGAACCAGACCGACGCTGACACCGTTATTTATGTTATGGAGCTGTTCATACTACTATTAAACACTTCACAGCGGACACACGCATACACGCACACACGACCATTACAGCGTGTTTTCTGTTTCTTTCTTTTTTGTGTGTTAGACGACGTAACTTAATGTTGTTCAGTTAACTGGAAAGACGATTATTGGTACAATTTACTTTCTTAAATCAAACATCCACAGACGGTAATACCACATTTACAGTATAAATACAACTTAACATTTTTTTTATATTTTAAAATAGTTCTTCCATTTTTTTCATTAACTTGACTTTAATTAACGCTTTAAACAACAGTTATTTATGCAAATACAAATTCATTAACTTATTAAAAATTATTTTTCTTTGATTAACTAATCAAAACAAAACACTCCTCATATCATAACAACAATAAAGCCACATTGCTTATGCAATGCTTATGCATTTACGAACACTTATTTAAAATTCCCTCTTTTCTCTTTTAATCTTCTCATAAATTTCGATTGAGATTTTTTTTTTCGAAAATTTATATTTTTACATATTTATTTTATCTTAGACATCATAAGAATAAAATTGGCATTAAATCACCCCCCCCCGACCAAGGTCGGGTAATACTGCTAGTATATTATATTTATATTTTATATATTATATTATATAGTATATTATATTTATATTTTATATATTATATTATATAGTATATTATATTTATATTTTATATATTATATTATATAGTATATTAAATTTATATTTTTTATATTATATTATATAGTATATTATATTTATATTTTATATATTATATTATATAGTATATTATATTTATATTTTATATATTATATTATATAGTATATTATATTTATATTTTATATATTGAGTTTAAGTTCCAAAGTAATTTTCCCCACTTTATTTATTTTGATTAATCTTTGTATCATTTTTTTTCATTTCATTACTTTCTTATACCACTTGTTTTGTTTTTTTCTCATCCCTCAGCCCTCTATCCTCATAGATTGCCATCGGCGAAAATAGGTTTTCCAATTCGGACCGTTTCTTCATTAAATTCCTAAGTGATAATTTATCCGCTTCGCGAGTTACCAGCAATAACGGCGACAACTGTTCGATTGTCCGCACATATCGACAACACTGGTCTTGTTTCTCGCCGTCTCCCACTGCCGAACGAAGTGATTCGTTTGTTTTATAAGACTTCGAAAACAGACCGTCGATTAAATGAAGTTATGTTACCGAACGGCCAGAATCCAGAAATAAAAAAAAATGTCAAACATACGAGGTGCCTTAAACAAGTGTCCAGACCTTTTTGTACACGTAATTAAAATTGTAGTAAACTATTGAAAACTCAGTATGTTATTGCTATACATCTTATGAGATGACTGACCAATTTTTATGATTTCAGGTTAAAATAAACAGCTACAGCAGGAATTGGAATACACCCTACTATAGCCTGATTGTAACGGCTGGTCAATTATAAAAATCTAATCTGGACGTGAGGACACTTTAGAAAAAAAAACGATATACAATAAAACTCTTTTCAACTTAGAAAAATGCCACAGAAACGTATGGAATGCTTCAGACAACTTTTGGACCATCTTGCATGAATCGAGCATCAGTTTTTGAGTGGCATAAGAGATTCAAGGAAGGCATGAAGCCTGTGAGGGAGAATAAGAAGTGTGCGAGGAGTAAGAAAGCAGAATACTAGAGTTGATTGGTCAAATAAAGAATTTCATGGATAAAGACCGTCGTGTGACAATAGAGACAATACGTGCACAGTTTGATTTCAGTGTGGGAACTGACACACAATTATTCGTGAAGAACTGAAGACGCAGAAGATTTGTGCGAATGCACCATTCCACAACTCCATCCTTGTCACAGACTATTTGACCAAGATGGACATCAAGACAGTTCCTTACCCTCTCTATAGTCCAACCCTTGCTCCCTGTGACATTTGGTTATTCCCTAAGCTCAAGGAAAACCTTGAGGCTATCGTTATGAGACAATTAAGATGATGAAAGACGCCGTGATGATGATCATTGATGCGTTTACACAAGAGGACTTCCGTTGAGCATTCCAGAAGTAGTTGGAACAGTCCAACAAGTGTATTGCAGCTGGAGGAGATTACTTTGAAGGGGACTAAAGTTTCATGTGTGTACTGTCAATAAGAGTGCCGATACGAAAAAAGTCTGACGACCGTGAACAACCCAACGAATAATACGCATAATAGCTGCAGACTAGAAAAAAAAAAACTGTTTAATTGATCCAAGAGGAAAAAGCAGGAATGCGACCATATTCTGCTGTTTTGAAAATGCATGTCAGCGGCTTGGTGTTGAAACGATACAATAAATAGATTTTTCTTTCAACAGAAAAAAAACTCGTTTCGAATTTCTTTTTGTTTCTTTGTGAGACTTTTATATACAATGTTAAATGTCCATGTTAAAGTCTAACAAGGACACTGCATAAAATTATTTGGTGCCGTAATGACCAACCCTTTTTCACAAGTAAGGGTACCAAAACATGGATAAAAATGTTACGATCGCCTAAAATTCAGTCGCAAAGAAATCTTAGGCAGATTGAACTGTCTTTTTCTGGTGATTTAACATTTTCATAAACAGAAAAAATTCAACGAAGGATAAACAAGTTTATACGAAGGGTCACTCATAAGAACACACGCGTACTCTCTGCGCGTGTGTTATTTCCGGTGAGCAATCAAGAACAATTCAGTTAAATAAATGCCTTTAATACGTACGTGCACGTCTAATCGTCGTTCTTTTAATGTTCCCATGTGCATGACCGTTGCTTTGTACCATAGGATCGTCCAGTGGCTTTAATCTTCTTTAACTCAAGGTCAATAAAATTCATGCATGGAAACACAAGGAGACTTGTTGACGATTTAAAGGTTTTATTGGCGAGAGAAGAGAGAGACCAAAAATTCATCCTTTATGAAAAGATAATCTGAAATTAATTTTTGCTTACTTAATTTCCTTATTAGAATCAAAATTAGTCGACGAACAGACAGTCTCAAGGAGATTCACTTCGATCCCTACATTGTTGGGTCCGTCCGCTCTCTCTGCTTGCACAACTCTATCAGCTTCAAATCGCTGTGACACAATTTCCACCTAACAATTCAGCATCTGCTCCTCTTGTTGTTTTGTCTCGAGAGCTAACCCATGCTATTTATCACATCACTCGCTAGGTGCACTGAGTTTATTTCCGTTCGCCGTCAGACTGCTCCGATATGCATTTAATGAAACACTCTCGAAATTCATACTAGCTGACATAATCTCTACATACCGACGTAGGGCCCCAATGTACATAATACAAAGGAGGAAATTTAATGGGAAAGAGATACACAGCTGTATGTGTATACCGATCTGGAAGATGACAACGTTAGAGTTTTGCAGTTCTTGCAGGGAGGTGTCGATGTCTTTCTACATACAGCACCTAGTATTTCCAAATGATCATCATCTGATACTGACCAGGCTGAACGTTGCTTAATCGATGATCTAACAAGAACCGGCGTGTGAACGTGATTATGCGGCACATGTTTATTAATATTTAATGAAAGTCCGATATCATTGTTTCACGACGGGTAATCATTTTAAGGTCCATATTTACTTGCCTCCCTCCCACGAGGGTAGAGTTAGAAGTCAGTTTTTAATGTGAAAAAAATCCAATCCCCGAAAATCTTCAAGGATTTTCTTTCGCTGACCAATGGCATGAAAGATGAAGGATAATATCAGACCAAGTGCTACACATTTCGCCTATTCAAAACCGCACGTATATATATAACGTCTTATATCCTTTGAATTCTTATTCTCTCTTGGAATAAATAATATCGTTAGAATTCAAAAGATTAGACAGTTAAAGGCGCGTTTCTTCATTTTTATTTACTGTTAAATTTTTAATTTTTCGTTTATATGTGTATATGTACTGTGTGCATGTGTGTATGTGCGTACTTATACGTGTATATATTTAAAACTGACGTGGCATCTTCTCATTGGCTATACCTCCTTCTCCTCCTTCCTTCCTTTTCCATTTCCCTTTTCCCCGTGTATGCTCATACTTTCACTACACTGATGAAGACTGAAGGATCGGTCGAAAATATGTACCTGTAAAAAAAGGTTTTTAATTTTTTTTGTCATAATATTATTTTGTATTCCTGCACGTCACCAATTGAAAACGAATAAAGAAAAGTCAGAAGCTTTATAAATATATATATATATATATATATATATATATATATATATATATATATATATATATATATATATATATATATATATAAAGCTTATAACTTTTCTTATATATATATATATATATATGTATATATATATTTAAATAAGAACATTTATATATATATGTATATATATATATATATATATATATATTTAAATAAGAACATTTGAAAACCTAAAAATATTGTGAAATGATAAAATCATATTTATTTACTTTATTTTTTTGTTGTTATTAAATTCCAAATTTTCGCCAATAACATGGCTTTATCAAGGGGATATCAGTCCGATGAAGTTTTTTTTTTCTTCTTCATAATGATGTAATAAGAGGTGGAAGCCTCCCCGATAGAAGATACGTCTTGTCTCAGTAACTGTTTATATCCGTGTGTTGTTGCTTGGTTTAAGCGCGAAATTTAAGCAATGTAAAGTCACACAACATTTTTTTTAATGAATTTAAATAAGAAAAATTGAAAACCTTAAAAGGTTGTGAAATGAAAATCGTTTTTATTTACTTTAAAGTAAATAAAAATGATTTTCAGGTTTTCAAATTTTCTTATTTAAATTCATTAAAAAATGTTTTCTAAAATGTGTCACTTTACATTGCTCATATATATATATATATATATATATATATATATGATGATTGCAACGTCTTGTCAGACGAGTGCTACTCCCTCAGACATTTAAAGTCCATGAGCCCAAAAATGACTTCCATCGCCACAGGACCATTTTAATAGACAAATGCCTGAGGGAGTATCTATACACAGATGATGTTATAGAGTCTTAGCTTAGCTAAGTCCATCTCTCTCGGTTCAAAATGTTGACATCCAGCAACAAGCAAGAGCAAGATAGCCAACAACAAGTTAAACTGCAGACCAGCTTAATGCGGGTACTGATCTCCCGCTTTATGGTTTTTTAAATCAGAAATTTACTTCTCCTAGAAAGGTTGCCTTCACCACGGCTTATGGGAGCCCTCTCCACCCCAACACACACATACATAAACACAAACATACACGGTGCTAGTTGGCCGTTGACCCCGAAAAAGGGTTCATTCGCCATTTGAAAGGTCTTGTTTTTAATCCTTCAGGGAGACTAGCTACCCTCCTCACCAAACAAGTGTGGTGGGGGAACCAGTTTAGTTGCCGGTGACCCGACCATGAGGCAGGTAGTACTAGGTTACATGGTACCAGTAGCATATGACATGACTTGACATACATATATATATATATATATCTTGTATAAAATGGTTCGCTGATTAATTCATTTTGTGGGCGTATATTTGAGAAGAAAGTTGTGTATAAACGATAGATTCTATTTCAGACACAGATTGGATCAAGACAAATATTAGACAAATATTAGTGTGGGCGTGCGTCTGTCTGCATTCACTATGTTTTTCTGATCCAAAGTAAGACTCTGATCCGAATCACAGTGTCAGTTTTGTATGCTAAACCTGTGATGTACTCAAACTAAAATAAAATTATGACTTTAAATTAAAACAAATAACAATGATTAAGTATTATGGTTGTATATTTTTGAGATGAGGATTGATAAATATTTTTGTATTATTGGGATTCTTCGGACTATTGTTCCATCTTTGTTGATTTTTCTCTCACAATGTTTCAGTCGATGCAACCTCCAACCGTCAGATGCATTCACACTTGATGCCATTAGTAAATGGTTAATTTTTTTTTTCACTATTTTTAAAAGGCTTCGATCGATATATCCCCCAACCATCCTCAGATGTATTCTGTCGAACTCGGGAATCTTTCTGTCGAACTCGGGAATCTGAACGGAATTTCGAATGGAAACTTTTATTTAATCTACGGAAGTAACACGCTCTCGTTCCGTCAGCAATAACTGGATAGAAGCCCTAAATAATTCGCAATTGTATTTTTGGTAGCCTATACTGAGGATTAAACCTTCAACCCTAAGGAAAATATTACTTTGACGACTGAAATTTTTCCAAATGCTCTAACCACTGCGTGTGGACTTGTGACGCAGTTGTTATAGTACTAGACAGGAACTACCCTTTCGTATCATTTGACTTAGGATTAATGAAAATCTCAAATTGAAGCATCATTAGCTGCATTAAAAGAAGAAATCTTATAGGCAGAATAGAATCTATTTTACCCTAAAATACTTGCCCTGGAGGATCAGGATTATTTTCAAATACCTGCCAGTTTAAAAACGGAGACGTAACTCTGTATTCGTCTATACTGAGTTACTTCCCTTGATTTAAACAAAAATATTTTTAAAAAAAGCTTAATTACATTTAAACAATTGGAAAATAATAGACAGCCACGGAAAGGGTATCTGCGCGCCAAGAAGTTTATAAGAAAGTAACACTTACACACTCAGCAAACCGCTCTTGTCCTAACTCAACATTGCATATGTACCAAGAATAAACTCACAACGAACGGATGCGTGTTTGGCGGAATAGATACCGTTTCAAACTATGAAATAAACTATTCTGAATTCAAATCTAGTCACAGTGATCTATTACGAACTACTACTGTTTTGGAAAGTGAAAACCAGCAAAGTTCACTTGGTATGCGTAAAATAGCAACTTGTGTTCAATTCAGCGTATATAAAGAATCATTTTAAATTCGTACTGTGCTTCGGGATAAAACAACTGCTCTTTATATAATAGATTAAAACACCCTCCGGTCCTGGATATGACCTAAAACTATATCCGATGGTGAGGCCCCACCTTGCGGGCCTTGGTGAGTGTGGAGCCACCCTTTAATTGCCATTGCTCCCAGGTCCACTCTGACCCGGAGTGGTAGTACCTGTTAGGGTCCCAACTATGGGTTAAATAGAATCTGACTTAAAAAAATATATACCCCATTAAAAATCGTTTCTCAAAATAACTAGATTCGGCATTAAATAACCTGAAAAAGGTTGATATGCCGTAAAACAAAAACAACCAACCAACCAAAACACCCTCTCTTGCCCCTTAAAATTTGAAATCACTTGCAATAACCAAGTGTTTTTTTTTTCTTTCTGTTTTTTACTTATTAGTTCCCAAACTTTCAAGTTTCATGTATTTTACTCCCGGGAAGCATCGGAGTTTTCGTTACTTGGCAATTAAATACTTTAAACTTGAAAGTTTGAAGGATTAGTATCGACGAAAAACCCGACATTTCCCGGAAGTAAAACGTTCTAAACGAGGAAGTTTATAGGGAAAGTTATTATTATTTTTTTTTTTTAGATAATTGATAACTTTTTCACTCTATGTCAGTAATTTGAACATTTTTAACTTCAAACGCTGGCTATCTTAAAATGAATACATAAACAAACTTTATTTTGCACACATACATGGCTACTCGACGTTGCCCAGGAGTATGGTCAACAAACTAGAACGGTTAAAAAGTGTGTAACATTTTCCTTTTAACACCTCTTCTTCTCTATTGTTCTATACCCCATTCCCCACCTCTCTCTCTCTCTCTCTCTCTCTCTCTCTCTCTCTCTCTCTATATATATATATATATATATATATATATATATATATATATATATATATAATTTTTAAAACAGTAATCTACGTACACGCGTGTTTCGAGTTAACTAATTCTCATCAGCGTAGCTCGGCTGTAAATAAATAAAAATGTTATATATACGTCCAAACAAATCATGGGCGACTTTCTAAATAAATAAACAAAAACGAGCTTAGAGGCGAAGCCAATATTAACCGTATTCTTCGTTTGAAAAAAACCCAACAAATCTCCCCCCCCTCTCTCTCTCTCTCTCTCTCTCTCTCTCTATATATATATATATATATATATATATATATCCTAACTCTCTCCTTTCTCTGTCTCCTTCTCTTACTTTTTCTCGCCTATTCATCTACGTATCTCCTCTCTCACTATAACTTATTCTATCTCTATCACCCCTCTCTCTTTATCGTATATAACATTTCACATTAAAAAAAAAAATGGCGGAAAGTTGACTACCTTGACTAATTTGATTCCAGTTGACTAAAAAGAAAAATTTTAGTCTACATCATGTCCGAAGTAATACTGAAAAAAGAATATATTAGTTTTGTGGGTGTGCTTTGTGTTGTTCTTAACTTTTAGTTTCGGCACACGAACACAGCCAGATAACTCTGCGTCATTTAATACCTTAGGAATACTCTAATAAAACCATGTGATTAAGTCATAGGATATCCATTCTCCCGGGCTTTATTTTCGTCACTCTGAGACAGGGTTAGTTGATTGCTTAAGCCGGCCCCTGCCAGTTAATGCTAACGTGTCACTAAGGCATATTTCATAGACCAGAGTGCTGGCTTTTCAAAACTCCCTTCTGGTTTTGTGTCTAACTTTCCGCAGAGAGGTAAATAAGCATAACGTGTTTTAAAATTTAAACTAGTAGGGCTACCCGGCGTTGCCCGGGACCAAAGTGGAGCATATTTCTATGAAAACTTTAATCTCTCTACCTTTCTTTATCCGTCTCTTTATCTTTCTGCTTTCACCACCTTCTCCGTTTTAAACCCTCCACTCTACAACCCTCCTTTTCTCCTCCGCTCATACCATTCCTCTCTAATTTGACATGCACACAGAAAACTGTCATTTATATAATAGGTTTCTCTAGGAATGTGTCGGCATTTTCTTTTCCAATTGATACATAATAACACTGGACAAACCGACATTCCCTGGCGAAACATGACCCTTTCCCATAGAATGAATAAATGTTTCAAAATTTGAGATACCATTTACCCAGGGCAACGCTGGTCAATAATATACCAACTTTGTGGGTCTTTGTTTTGTAGTTGTTTTATTTTTAGCTGTGCATACATGCATACAATTGCCTATTAGACACTATCCTCAGGGGTATTAGGCCTCTCTGTACAGGGGTTTGTCAGAACAACCTAGTATGAGGATATTTTTCCCTAGAAGTAAACCCTGACCAAATATTCAAAATCACATTCAGTATTCGCTGGCCAAATAAGCTCTCCTTTCTATGGCTAACCTACATTAGCTTTTACGAGAAATGATGCACCTTCTTCGAGTAATGTTACATTAAGTAATAGCACGAAATTGGATACTCCACCAGACTAGATGAATTCTTGTCCGGGAATCCAGTAACACCAAAAGACCAAAACAAAAAAATATATTATAACATAAAAATGGTTAATTGGGGAGAGAGAAATTTTCTTCTTGATTTCTTTACTAACTCAGTGTTTGAGAAATAAAGAACTTTAATGAAATATTTGAATATATATATATATATATATATATATATATATATATATATATATAGAGAGAGAGAGAGAGAGAGAGAGAGAGAGAGAGTTCAAGTGTTAGTCCCGGATGGTGGGCCCCTTGATTTCTGAGAACTTCAACTGAAGTAAAATAAAATAACAGCTCTTTATATAATAGGTTAAAACACCACCTCGCAAATTAGTTATAATTAAGAGGTTTTCACTTTTAAATATTTACAATCCTAATACTTTCAGATAATTATATCTTTAAAAGTTTCTGTGTGTTGGTTTTTCTGTCACACGTGCTGAACGTAACACTTTCGTCTGTCTGCCACGCTTTCCTTTGAAATGCCATTTCCATCGCTAAACGCTCTTGTTGAACGGACGTAGCTTTAGAATAGATGCGTCCTTATTATTAACAAGCAAAATTGATTTTCTTCCAACAGTTTATTCGTTTATATAAAGCGTTGCGTTTTATGTTGAGCATTTCTTTTGTTTAGCATCGTTAAATCTGTTCTCCAGATAATCTCAAATAATTTTAAAAAGCTAAAGATACACTTTAATGTGCATAATTATCAATCAAGACAATGAAGCTATGTCTGGCGAAAAGTTTAAGAAACCCAGGAAAAGCCAAAACTTGTGAAAAGGGTCTTAAAATAAGAATTGCATGAAGCAAACACACCACCACCCAATCTCTTACCCGTAACTCGAAACCCTAACATTAATCCACTAACATTAAATTCTAGCGTTAATTTATATACGTATATTTTCTCTTTTGCTGACGCAAACAAAAAACAACTCATTTTTTTACTACCATTATTTCCCTTTAAAGACACGGTACCATTTGAACATAAGGGCTATTATTTGGGAGTATATCTCCAGGAACACGATGTAGGGAGTAGAGAGCTTTCCGGTCTTGGAATTCATATAGTGTAGAGGTGGGATTTTTCTTCTTGTCGAGTTAGTCGGGTTAGTCGGGGGCATTTATCGAGGGAGACACACGTGCTACGAGTTCGCCAAAGCACATCCCATTAAAATACTTGTAAAGTAAGCACATGAAGGCAAGATTTTGGCGATGGGACAGAGGTTGGAGTTTGATTGATAGTGCGAGATTTGTTAGTCAGCAGACCTTTTCTTGGACCATGTCTAAGAAGAAGAGACTAGTGGTAGATACTCCAGCCCAAATGTAGAAACAATATGGGCAAATGGTGACTTTGTACAAATATACAATACTCTCAAGTGTGAGTAATTTTCTAGCACGGTAAAGAGAGCCCACCTTCTTTGCAGCAATCTTGACAATCTCTTCAATGTATTTGTTCCAGTTCATGTTGCCTGTGAATGTGAAGCCGAGGAGTTTGAACGACGAGCTTTCGGGTGGCGTATTATTATATTATTATAGCAATCTGTGGCTGAGAAGGTTGTTAAAAGAAAGAAGATTAGTCTTAGCAGCATTTTAAACTGGTTTCATAACTGTAACAAAACTTGCCAAGTCACAGCCACAACACTCACCAAGAAAAGTTCTTAACCCAAGGAAAGACAACTTCAAATAAAAATAAATTACTACTTTTGTCGTGTCGAGATTATTTAACCTGACACTCCCACAAAATCTTACGTTTGATACTTTGTCAATCTGACCCTGTTTACAACTCAGTACTCCTGACACAACCAGATGTTTAATCCTTGAACACCTTAGCATGTGTAACAAAGCCAACACAATTTATTTCTGTAAATATCATCATTGGAGACAACCAATTACATCTCATCCAAACGTTGTATCAGCAGCAACTCGAAATCCGCATAAAAAGCGTGCGTTTCTTCAATTCAGCATTACAGATGAGCTTACACCCCAGGATTGATGTCAAACAAACACATCAGTAACAGCCCTTTTCCCTCGAATCCCTGCTGGATGAAGCAGTATTTTTCTTATAACGACGATAAACGTTATCTGCATTAGTCTTTACCGCCTTAGTTCCCTTCTGGTGGAACGGCATTTTCACTCGCATGATGACAACAGCAACCCTTTCCTTTTCTTACACAACACATCAACGCTGAGCGATAGCATCATCACTATCGTCATATTAACTACAGCAAGTATTAATCAATGGATTCATCATCGATATCAACATCTGTAGGTTATTCTCTAGCCAAACAACGTTCTTTAACATCTATGCCAATCAATAGCAACTGCTCTCTTCGGCCACCATTGCTTCACTTTTGTGTGTCTTTTACTTACGACGACCGATTCCTGAAATATTCCAGTTATTCAAAAAAGATAGGAGCTGTACTCAAGTCACGTAGAAATATATACTTCAGCAAAGAGCAGTGGCGTAGTAGATAAAATACATAGTAAATTCAGTTGTAAGTTGAACTCCTCGGTGCGAGTAACTCTCAAAATACAATTGCGAATTAGGATTTCTACCCAATCATGGCTGACGGAACAAGAACATGCTACCCCCCGTATATTAAATAAAGGATTCCTATTGAAATTTTGTGCAGATTCCCGAGTTTGACAAGATACACCTGAAGAAATTCAGGTGTTACATCGATGGAAACGTTGTGAAAATAACTTGTCTTTGTTGTTGTTGTTGTTGTTGTTGTTGTTCTTCTTCTTCTTCTTCTTCTTCTTCTTCTTCTTTTTCTTCTTCTTTTCTATATATTAATACGATAGCGTGTGTTTTATTTTGTGTGTCACGCTTACATTTTTTTTTATTCCGAGTGACTGCCATTTAATTATTATGATCTTCCATTTCTTTTGATAAATAATTTTATTAAGAATTTTTCATAAGTTTTGGTTTCGGTTTCGATTCAAGCTGTGTCCATATGGATATCTATTTTTTATTTTTGAAATCACAACTTTATAATGTATAAGAATCGATAGAAAATTAACTCTATAATAATATATACGAAATCTGCAAGAATTAAAATATCATATTTAAGCGTATGTTACGACCGGGATACGTCCCTGCTAGCTTAGATAAATACTGTTGCAGTTTTAACAAAAGAGCTACAATAATATCAGAGTCTCTCCAGTTATGCTGAACATCCACAGAATGCCAACATCAATATATTACATATGAAAGAGTCCGCTGTAGAATTTCCATGGGTCCCGCTAATTATTATTATTATTATTATTATTATTACTATTACTATTAACAAAAATATGGCCCTTTCAGTGGCATACTATTGCTAGTATATACCATGAACGAACATATACTATACCCACAAAGGAGAAGGCAATGGAGAGACGATAATATTATTTGAAACAAACATATTCTACATTACTCTTCTCCAAAAGAAGGAGGTAATTCTTAGGAGGAGGATTACATGACAGCAGAACAGATACTACACTAATCTCCGCATAAAGATGGTAATCATTAGGAAGATGGTATCATTACAAAAGAATAAACACTATATTCCCCCCTCTCCTCAAAAAAAAGAGGTAATGCATGGGAGATGGTATCATGACCATAGAAACAAGAGTAAAAAACTCTGAGAATTGAAGATTGGAAGAAAATGTTCATTAGTTTGAAAAGGTATAGTTATTTAACTGAGCATTTTGGTATAATTATAGTGTGGCTTTGGCTTCAAACAAATGCAGTGGAACCCCGGGATACGGTATTAATCCGTTCTGGGATGGGATCGTAAGGTGAAATCGCCGTATGGTGGGCCTAAGCTAAATTTTATACAGTACATATTATAAATCAGTAATAAAATAAAGCACAGTATATAATACACATGTATATAATCAAATAACATTATAAATAACACCGCAAGGCGGGGCAAATACCGTAACCAGGGGCCGGAAAAACATCGTATTCCATATCGTAACCTGGAAAAAACAGTATCCCAGGGCCACCGTAATCCCAGAAACACCGTATCTCGGGGTAATGTATTTTAGGACCACTGTATCCCGGGGTTCTATTGTACGTAACTTCAATTATTAATAACAATAATAGTATAGTTTCAGCTTCAGATAGACAGATACTAAATCTCCATTATAAACAGCAATAATGGTATAACCTTAGTTTCAAACAAACAGATATTAAATCTTCATTATTAATAAAAATAAAAGCAATAGTATAGCTTCGGCTTCAGACAGACAGATCCCAAGACTTGTAATATAAATGAATTAATAGAAATTATAGTATAGCCGCGGGTTCAGACATGCCGATACCAAATCTTCATTATTAACAAAAGTAATAATATAGCTTCGGCTCGAGACAGTCAGTGTGGATCGGATATTCTAGCTTGATTGCCACATCCTCTAAGCGGCGTATTTTCGTATAAAAACCGAAGTTGCGGGGGTGGGTTAGTGGGAGTCAGTCTTATATATCGCCAGACTTTGCTTAAGTAATTTCATCTCTCTTGGGTTCGGCTGGTTATTTTCCGTTTTTCCTTTTATTTTCTTGTTTGTTTTTCTGCTATCCTCATTTCATTTAAACTTAAGTGTGGTTGTTTCAGATTATTTGCGGGTTGGTTTAATCCGATCCCATCAGCGCTGAGGTTTTTATGGTGTCAACCTTTAATCTGATTCCATTCACAACATTTTTGGAATTACTATTACTAATCTAAGATTGGATTACTTAATGAGTTATGTGTTACATGCATAAATGATTCCAATAATATTATCCCCGACACCACACTATATACGAGGTGCCTTCAATAAGTTTCCAGACTTTTTTTCGTATGGACACTTTTCTTGATAGTACCCACAAGAAACTCTAGTCCCCTTCGAAGTAATCTCCCCCGGCTGCAATGCACTTGTTGTACCGTTCCAACAACTTCTAGAATAGCCCATGAAAGTCCTCTTGTGTGAGCGTGGTAATGGCGTTTTTTTTCACAGCCTCTTTCATCTCCATAACTGTCTTATACCGAGAGCATCTAACGTTTTCCTTGAACTTAAGGAATAACCAAAATTCACAGGGAGCAAGGTCAGGACTATAAAAGCGTCAACAACTGCCTTGATGCCCATCTTTGTCAAATAGTCGGTGACAAGGATAGAGCACTCCTGCGACAAACTTTGTGCAAATCTTCCGCATCTTCAGTTCCTTGCGAATAATCATGTTCCCACATTGACATCAAACTATGCCCTTATTGTCGCTATAGACACACGACGGTCTTTATCCATGAAATTCTTTATTTGGCCAATCAACTCTAGTGTTCTCACTTCTCTTACTCTATTCACACCTTTCATCATTTCTTACAGACTCACTGCCTTGCTTGAATCTCTTATGCCACTTAAAAACTGATGCTCGATTCATGCAAGATGGTCCAAGAGCAGTCGGAAGCATTCCGCACGTGTTTGTAGCATTTTTCTAAGTTTCAAACAGAATTTTATTGCATATCCTTAATCTCAATTTTCTTCACATCCAAACTTCATTTCTAAAATTTAACAGTGACAATCTAGCTTTAGAAGGGTGCATTTCAATTCCTGCTGTAGCTATTAATTTAAACGGGAAATCATTAAAAGCCGTCAGCAATATATAGCAATAACATAACGAATTTTTAAGTGATTACAACAATTTTTAATGCTTATATATATATATATATATATATATATATACTAGACTACCCGTGACCCGTTGGGTCAGTATGTTATATTAGCTATGGAATTCTTGTATGAGCGTGACACTTGTGACGTATAGAAAATAGTTTTTTGTAGACATAACAGAAACATTTCTATGAAAGTATATTGTAATGAAATATCACGGACTGATCGCTCAAACATGAAAAAAAAAAATCCTCCCTATTTACCTATTTTTCCGAATAATCGCCCAAAAATCGAAAATTAAACATTATTTTCCTACGAATCGAACGCCAACGAAAGTCATTTAGCAGCAAAAACGCACATGAACCTACCGATGAGAAATATAAGAATGAAAAACCCATATTGGAATCTTTCAACCAAGTTATAGAAACTTAAAATAAATAAAAAAATAATAATTAATAAAACCCGAAGCAAAAAAATAAAACATAAATAAATAAAATGAAATAAAACTAATATTAAAACAGATTAGTAAATGTGTCAACAAATTCACCGTTCTCACACAACTATTTTGTATCTATTTTGTATCTAGAAATGTAAACAAAAAATAAAAAAATGAGGAAGGAAGGAAAAGGGACGGATAGAGAATAGTAATAAAAGTAGTAGTAGTAGTAGTAGTAGTAGTAGTAGTAGTATTGGCTTTACTACAATTGTTCTTATGTTTGTCAACGGGTTAAAGTTGTTTAGTTGTAAGAAAATATCGACAGTATTGTTGTAATAAAGAATTGTTGCAAAGCACCCACACTCTTCCCATGTTAAATAATAATTTCGAAATAATAACGTTAATATTTCAGTGCGCAGGTCAAAAGAAGCGATTTGTGTTTATTTGTTTACGTTGTTATGGGTTAATGTTTATGCGCGCATGCGCAACCGGATGTCGTAAACCGGAAAGTGGGTTACATTACTCGTTACAAGATCATTTGAGTTATATATATATATATATATATATATATATATATATATATATATATATAGCCAGTAGAGTTTAGTTTCCTAGAAGTACATCCAATGAAACAACATGTGTCTACCAAAAGAGTGCTCAATGAGTGAACAGAGCAGGTATATTAAATTTATTTATACATTTATTCTTGGCCTGAAGACGTAATCCCCCAACGCGGGTGATTACAGAAACATGTATGCACATATGTAGCCATTAACGTTTGTATAAATAAATTTTATATATATATATATATATATATATATATATATATATATATATATATATATATATGTAATGCACTGCTTTACTAGAAATAGGCAGTTATTCTATTTTTCATTTTCAAAACTTGGGTGTTCATTGACAACACTTGCGTACAATTTTTTCGGCCTGTAACTGGTATTTAAGCATATAATAATTCTTAATTATAATCATATCAACTAGGCAGTTCATCAGCGCGAAAAAAAAACTGTATAAAAAAATCTTCAAAGCCTCAACAGCCCGTAGACAGGCCTTTCACATCAACAATCCTTATATGAAATATTTATAGCTCTAGTATTGCACTATTGAGCCATCTAAAAAAACTTTACGTTATTTGCTTATTCATTACTATATATATATATATATATATATATATATATATTATAACAATAAGAAAGGGAAATAACTAATAAAAAAGGAAGAATTATCGCCTTTTTATAGATTCTAGAGAAAAACTTGAAAATTAAAACAAAAAAAAGATGGACGATATTGCGGTTGGGCTAACATGCATATGTGTTTCTGCCGTGAATCAATTGCATTTAACTTACAATGAGTGCGTCTACTTATTACTCGAATATGCCATTATTCCGACAAACCATTTCTCGGGACACAATAAAATTAGCGACGAAGATGAGATTGGATTAAATGCCAAATCTCAAAAACATAAAACTCACATGGTGAAAAAAAATAACAATAAATAAAAATAAAAAAACTACGTCCGAAAAATTCTTTTCTGCACAAACGAAAAAAAAAAAATCTTTTGCTCAATAATTTTTTATGAAAAAACGAGAAAAAAAGATACTTTTACCACAATAATTTTTTTTGAGAACACACGAAAAAAAAAACATTTCTTAAAAAAAACAACAAAAAAACGGCAAAAAGAAAATTTTGTGAACAAACGAAAAAAAAAAATCTTTTGCTCAATAATTTTTTGTGAACACACGAGAAAAAAAAAGATACTTTTACCACAATAATTTTTTTGAGAACACACGAAAAACAAAAACATTTCTTAAAAAAACAAAAAAAAAAAACAAAAAAAGAAAATTTTGTGAACAAACGAAAAGAAAAAACAATCGGAATTATTTGCAACATGGATGCAAAATTGTTGGGGGAAATATCGCGATATCAGCAAGAAATATTTTTAAAAGCTCAAAAGTTTTGGAACGCATAACAATGTAGGCTATAGTAATAATTTAGAATTGTTTTTTTTTTATTATTTTTAATATATCTTGCCTTTGGTAACACTTATTTGTTATATATTTGTTTATTTACCATTTTTTTGGTTTGCTGTCTGTGTAACCTTACACACTTTTACACGTGCATTAACATGTAGACATCCAGTCGCAAAGGAAACAAAGAATAGGAAAGAAAAAAAAACTTCAACTCTTGTTTCACGTTTTAAGAAAAAAACCTTTATTCCTCATTATCCCGCCACGCGTGACTTCTTGTTACGTTTATAGTCCGTTTTTGTTTTCTTTACCATGGCATCATTTCGCAGACGGCTCGGTACTTGTATATACACGCGGTCGCGCTCTGTTACATCTGTAGGACTAAATTTCTTTACGCTGATTTTTTAAACTTTTTTTTTTTGGTTTATTACTGTTCGAATTTAAAATAAAAAAGTAACCATATAAAATGATTAAAACAGTAACCAATTAAAATTTTAAAATATAAACCAATTAAAATTTTAAAATACAAACCAATTAAAATTTTAAAATCTGACTAATAAAAAGAGAAAAATGACAGTTTTTCTTCTAAAAAATGGGGGCATCAGCCATTAAAACATTTTTCTATTCATATTTCTATTCGATATTCAAAATGATTGAAAGACAGCACGAATCAAAAGAAAAAAAAAGAAAATACTACCACGTGATCTAACTTTCCCGAATTCAAAAGACGCTAGAAATTTGGGATTCCTTTCGTGCATTAGCAGATGCTCTAAATTCGCATAATAATTTTATAACACTTTTTTAAAACGTTCTTTCATAGCTGTTGTCAACAAGTGTTTTAGTGTTCTTGTGTGGAATTTTAATTTCAAATCAAATTTAGCTGCTTTTTTTTAAAAAGGTTTTAATGCCAATGTTATGTTTACATGTTACTTATGGATTTGGTTGGACCATCTGGTATGTTGGGTTTCTAATGAAAGCTTTGGTACGTGGTTTAGGTGATTCCTACATTTTCAAACTTTTACGTAATGTCCTTTCTCATGACGTTTCTGAATTTTTGAGATGAGGATTGGTTATTCGTATCATTTGGATTCATCGGACTACTGTTCTCATCTTGAGTGTGAGTGCTTGGAAAAGTAAATTGTAAAAAATGATATTCTCCTGAAGGTTAAAAGTTCAATCTTCAGTGTGGGCAACCGAAAAATACAATTGCGAATTATTTAGGACCGCTATCAAGTCATGGCTGACAGAACAAGAGCATACCACCCCAGTGAAGTAAATAAAAGGTTCCGCTCGAAATTCCGTCCAAATTCCCGAGTCTGACAGAAACATTCCTGAGTTTGACAAGATACATTTGAAGAAGGTCGGAGGCTACATCGACCGAAACGTTGTGAAAATCATACTCCAAATGAGAGCAGTAGTCCGATGAATCCAAATAATAGGAATGCTTGCTCATGCTAATTTTATTCTTTATTTTATAAACAGTCTTTATACACTGACTCTCTAACAATTGTTGAATTCTTCTTTTGTGTGAAGAGTGCATTTAAAAAAATTCACTTCGATCTTGCTGACAAAATAAACAAAAAAAAAACAAAAAAAAACAAAAGAAACTTATTGTTCATTGTAAATTTTGCTTCCTCTATAAAATTACATGAACACCAGAAAATTGACGCTTTGGCAATATTAATCGTTTCGTCAGGAGTTTAACAAATTTTACTTATAAAATCTCTACATATACACTTGAGCACTTTTAAAAATATATTGTCTTTCTAAATACATTTTTTTTTTAATTCAATTTTCACCCCAAACAAGGCACAGTGCCACTTTGAAGCAGGGGGCTACTATTAGGGAATTAATTAGCGGGGTCATTATGAAGGGAGAAGAGTAGAAAGATGTTTGTTAACATTACACTTGAACTTCTGCATATCATTGCAGTTGGGAAAGTAGAATCCCGGAAGGGAGTTCCAAAGACCCGCAGTTCTGGGGAAGAAACTATTGGAGTAAAAGGCTTTCTTGCACCTAGGGATCTCTACTGTAAAGGGATGAGACTTAGTAGCTTGTCGGGTTTGTCGGGGGTAGTTACGTCGGGGAGGTACAAGTGTTTGCAGTTCGTCAGAGCATTCACCATTAAAGTATTTGTAGAACAGGCAGAGGGATGCAACATCTCGTCGATGGGACAGAGGTTGAAGCCTAGATGACAGTTCAGGACCTATCAGGTTGGCGACTCTTTTTTGAACCCTGTCCAGGAGCGAGAGACAAGCAGCAGATGCACCAGCCCAGACGTGACAACAGTACTCCATACATGGGCGAATGGTTGCCTTATAGAGGTATAGGATACTGGCAGGCGTAAGTAGTTTTCTAGCACGGTAGAGGGAGCCAACCTTCCTTGCAGCAGCCTTGGCAATGCTCTCAATGTATCTATTCCAGTTCATATTCCCTGTAAACGTTAGGCCGAGGAGTTTAAAAGAAGTACTTTCAGGCAATGTGTTCTTGGCCATTCCTATTGGTGGTAGAGAAGGTTTCTTATAGTTATTGAAGGAAACAAGCTTAGTCTTAGCAGCATTGAATGAGACCAACCATTTTTGTCCCCATTCCACTACGGATTGGAGGTCATCCTCTAGTGTTTCTGCCATTTTCTTGGATATGTTATTTGAACTTATTTAATAACTAGCATGGGTGCTCGGCGCTGACCGGGTGTTTAGAGGTGTGTTGAGCAAAAAAAAAAAAAAAAGTGGTAGAAGTGGTAGTAGGCAGGCAGGCAGGCTCGAACCCGTACCGCGAAGGAGGAAAAGAACGTGAAAAAACGTGATGTCTGCCGTTGCGTCCATCGCTAAACCGGAAGTGGTTGATATATGTTTCAATTCTAGGTCAAAGGTGAAGTTAATCTCAGAAGCTTATCGAAGTAGAATGCTTCCTAGAGACGACACTTATTCATATCAATTGGAGCCGAGTAGAGATCAGAGCGTTGGTGATGAAAAAAGAGAAGCTTGGTTCTTTTATGCATTACAATTAACCAGCCACCTATTTTCTTAAATTTCTACTCCTTAAACTTTTCAAACTTCTTTCTTTTCTGAACATGCAGCTCTCGATGTTCCTTAATGTTGCACAAAGCCTAATATGCAACATGAATTTGTTTAGTTCAAATATTCTAATGATCATGTTAATCTGATGCCTTGATTATTGGCATTAAACAATTCCATTGACCTCAGACCTCGATCAATGTTGCATGTAAAATGTCTGCAAGAACATCGACCCCTGAAATTATTGTATGATTCTTTCTAACATTAAATGTTTCGACTTCAATAGCGATAAAAGAGAATGACGAAAAAATGATGGTAAGATCGATGCGCCATTGTCATCCCGAGGTAAAAATGGCCTTTTATCTAGCGATTATAGCTTCATAAAAGAAGTGAGGACACGAACTTTGGGTAGCGAATCGATTGTCAAGTGCACTGAAAACACACAAAAAAAAAGATGAAAAAGAAAATTTAGAAGAGATGAAGAGGAAGAAAAAATAGAAGAGATGAAGAGGGAGGAATAAAAGAAAAAGAAAGAGAAGCAGTCGAACAAAAGAAGAAGAGGAGGAGGAGGAGGAGGAGAAGTAAAAAAAATCAAGTAATAGAAAAGTTATCGACAAGCACAAAAAGAAAAAAGGAAGAAAAGGAAGAAAAGTCAAAGAAAACGGAACATTTATATAAAAATAATAATTTAAGTAATAGAAAAAGTAAATGTAAGAAAAAAAGAAAGAGAAGAAAAGAAAAGCGAATATGCAGAAGAACAGATGAATAAATAGAACAAGACGAAAAAAGATAAAGGATGTGAAAGTCAAAGAAAGAGTAGACAATAACAACAACAATAAAATAATAATAATAATAATAATAATAATAATAATAATAATAATAATAATAATAATAATAACAAGAAGAAGAAGAAGAAGAAGAAGAAAAGAAGAAGAAGAAGAAAGAAAGAAAAATCCTGTTAAATCGTAGACTTTGCTGTTCCAGCTGACCACAGGGTGAATATCAAAGAAAAGGAGAAAACGAAACAAATACACAAAGCTAGCCAGAGAGCTGAAAGGGATATGGGAGATGAAAAAATCAAAATAATTCCTATAATAGTAGGAGCACTAGGAACAATTCCGAAAAACTTTGAAAAAAGAATGGGAGAAATTGGAATAAAAGGAATGACTGGAAAATACAACGAAGAACAATAATGAAAACAGCTGAAATATTAAGGAAAACCCTTGAATGTGGAAACTAACACACATGAGCAACAAGCGCCGACCAGACAAACTGCTGTAGAAGCAAAACATGAAACGCTACATGGAACCATATACATTGTAGTTGCATATCTATAAGTTCTCTAAACCCCACTACCTCCTTACCACATCACTGACCCCCCCCTCTAAAAAAAAGTTAGACCAAGCACCCAAATAGGGTCAAGGAGGAAGGATCAGACACCATAAAACAAACAAAAAAAAACGAAATCTTTTTTTTCTCAAGTCAGCCGTTTTCCAACTGACTTCATAATTTTATGTTTTAGACCAGAATCTCTATCTGATCTCCCTGGCATATTCCTTTTGGGTGTAGGGTAGTACCTCCTATAACTCATGTCAGCTGCTTCATCCAGCCACGCTTATGCCGTAAACTGACGTCTCATTTTACCTTTTTACGAAATTGACGACTCCTTTCGTCCCGGTTGTTCTATTAAGTATGGCTTTGTTTTCATTTTGTAATTATTTTATTCGGGACATCTCAAAGCTCATTATTAATCTTCGTGGTTGGCTTCCAAATTTTAAGATATACCTTTCATCCATTGATTGGATTTCCTTGCTCGGACTCTTGGAATCTTGATTAAGATTTTAGAGAATATCACCCATAACTAATTAACCCCCAACCTTTATATTCTAGCTATGGCCCGATATTTGTGACTTTTCTTTTCTCTCACCAGAGCTTTTTTTTTTACATAGGCATCACCACATTATCAAGGCCAAGAGGCCACTCAAGGATAAGGGTTAAAGAGTGTACAGTAGAAATTGGACATTATAGTAATCATTAGTAATGAAAATTTGGTAAAGTTGATAACATATGGAACGGCTCATCAAGAACTTATTTACGTTAGACTTGAAGACAACCATATTGTAGTCAGCTGGAAAGCAGGAAAACGGAAGACAATTCCACAGGCGTGCAGTTCTAAGAAAAAGCTTTGTTCATGGAATCTACGTTTAGGTTTAGGCACAGATAAAGAGTGGGGGGAATTATTGATAGATTGAAGCTCATTCGAACACTTTCCATGAAAATAACGATACTCGAGACTTCTGGAAAATCTACAACAGTGTAGTAAATAATGGGCAATCAACAATTCCCCCACTAACCAACAATCACGAGGTTGTCTCCTCAGCAACCGACAAGGCTAACATGCTTGCCAGTCGGTTTGCCTCAAACTCCACACTGGACCCTTCCAACCACCCCCTACCTGACTTCCTATGCGGACAGACGCCACACTAGACGATCTGAAAACCACCCCTGCTCAGGTGCATGCTATCATAAAAAACCTTGACACCTCAAAAGCATGTGGACCCGATCTTATCCCAGCTGTGCTATTAAAAAAGTGCTCAGCCGAAGTAGCTCCAGTTCTCTCCAAACTCTACAACAAATGTCTTAATGAAGCTTGCTTTCCGGGCTGTTGGAAAACTGCTTCTGTTGTACCAGTATTCAAGAATTCTGGCGAAAGGACAGACCCATCAAATTATCGCCCCATTAGCCTTCTCCCACTTTTTGCCAAAATATTTGAGACCATAATTAACCATGCTCTAGTCCATCATCTTACAGATGCTAAACTACTGACTGACAAACAATATGGATTTAGACGAGCCCGTTCCACAGCAGACATTCTCACTGTGATCTCTGAACGTATATACCATTCACTGGACAAAGCGGGGGAAGGCAGAGCGGTAGCTCTAGATATATCTAAGGCTTTTGACAGGGTATGGCATGAGGGTCTCCTCAGTAAAATCAGATCATACGGTATCACTGGTAGAATACTTAACATAATTAAATCCTTCTTAGATAAGAGAAAAATCCAGGTAGTCCTCGACGGTCGCACATCTAAACAATATGATATAAATGCGGGAGTGCCCCAGGGTTCTATCCTTGGACCTCTATTGTTCCTGATATTCATAAATGACCTCCCCGACAACATTGCCTCTGAGATGGGTATATATGCTGATGACACTACACTCTATGGCAGACACGACAGGAAGACGAATGAACACATTTCTAAAGAAATGGCAGAAACACTAGAGGAAGACCTCCAATCTGTAGTGGAATGGGGACAAAAGTGGTTGGTCGCATTCAATGCTGCCAAGACTAAACTAGTTTCATTCAATAATTACAAGAAACCCTCTCTACCACCCATAGCAATGGCCAACGACTCTTTATCTGAGAGTCCATCTTTCAAACTCCTTGGCCTAACGTTCACAGGAAACATGAGTTGGAACAATTACATTGAAGGCATTGCCAGGGCCGCTGCAAGAAAGGTAGGCTCTCTCTACCGTGCTAGAAAACTACTAACACCCGAAAGTATCCTGTACCTCTATAAGGCCACCATTCGCCCATGTATGGAGTATTGCTGCCACATCTGGGCTGGTGCATCTGCTACTAGTATCTCGCTGCTTGACAAGGTTCAAAAGAGAGTCGCAAACCTGATAGGCCCTGAACTGGCATCTAAGCTTCAGCCTCTGTCCCATCGACGAAATGTTGCATCCCTCTGCCTTTTCTACAAGTATTTTAGTGGTGAATGCTCTGACGAACTGCAATCACTTGTGCCCCCACGACGCGAGCACCCTCGACAAACCCGACAGGCTACTAGATCCCACCCCCACACTGTAGAGGTCCCTAGATGTAAAAGATCTTTTTACTCCAATAGTTTCTTCCCCAGAACCGCAAGACTCTGGAATTCCATTCCAGGTCCCTGCTTCCCCAACAGTACTGACGTGCAGAAGTTCAAGTGTAACGTGAACCGACACCTTGCTGCCCAAATCCCTACATAGTACCCCAGTAGTTGTTGCCCCTGATAGTAGCCCCCTACACCAAAGTGGCAATTTGCCTTGTTTGGGGTGAAAATGTAAAAAAAAACAAACAAAAAACAAAAAAAAAACATCAGAGACAAACTCGCAACATCTCTTCTGTGAGATAAAGGTTGCAAGGAAGAGAAAAGGACATCTCCTACGAGGCTACAAAGTCTATTTTGAACTCTATCAAGGCAGGCCAAGTCCTTTCTAGCAGCTCCTGCCCAGATGTGGCAACAGTATTCCATCCTTGGACGTACCTGGCTCTTATATAGATAGAGAATTGCATCAGCAGTGAGATATCTACTGGATCGATAGAAAGATCCCACCATTTTTCCAGCGGCCTTGGCAACAGATTTGATGAACGTGTTCCATTTAAGATCAGGAGTAATGGTCAAGCCAAGAAGCTTGTCAAAACTTGAGGCCCCCTGAAGACGAGAGCCATTCATTTCAATTGATGTCAGATGTGGATCAGAATGTTGATGATGTAAAGAGAGAAGCTTGGTTTTAGATGCATTAAAAGTAACCAGCCATTCTTTACCCCATTGTACTACGTGCTCAAGATCAGAGGAGAGAGAATTGGAGAGAACTTAATCGTTTACTGTCTTAGATGTGCTACCATAAATGGTAGTGTCGTCAGCATAGATGTCTACAAATGATGTAAGGATGTGATTTGGAAGATCATTAATGTAGATCAGGAAAAGAGTTGGGTCCAGGATGGACCCCTGAGGGACACCGGCATTAATACTGTGAGCTTCAGATTTTTGCCCCTCAACTACTACTCTTATGAACCTATCAGAAAGAAATGATTTAATAATTGAGAAGACATTTCCAGCAATACCATAGCTAGAGATCTTATGAAGTAAACCTTTATGCCATACCCTATCAAAGGCTTTAGATATGTCAAGAGCAATTGCCCTAGAAAGGTTGCCTCCGTCGAGAGATTTGCTAATCCTTTAAGATATAACTGTAAGCACATCTGCTGTAGATCTAGCAGAACGGAAACCATATTGAGTGTCACTAAGAAGGTTATTTTTGTTGAGATGGTTGATTACTTCTGTATTTAACACAGATTCCAGCAACTTACTCATGACGCACAGGAGACTTATTGGCCTGTACTGAGAGGGGGATGAGCGATCACCTGAATTCTTAAATACAGGGCATACTGATGAAATTTTCCAGGGAAATGGGAAACTATTCTCCTTAAGACAACGGTTAAACAGTTTTGTAAGTATGGGCGCTAGTTCAGGTTGAATTTTTTTGAGTACTATAATTGGAATACCGTCCGGGCCAGTTGCTTTACTGGAATCAAGGTTTTTGATTAGCTTGGCAACATCACGTACAGATATACGTATATCACATAGTGTGTTTTATGATACAGGAGGAAATATTGGGGGTTGGCAGCCTTGATCGCAAAGGGTAGAATTAGCTGCGAAGTTCTTGACAAAGAGTTTGGCTTTGTCTGATGCTGACGAGATTACCTCAGGCCATTGATAATAGTTGGGATGGAGCACACGCTTCTGTTCATGATTCTGTTTGCTATTTGCCAAAACTGGTGGGTACCAAGCCGCTGCTCAGCTACTTTGGACTTAACAGATTGAGCATACAACTCTCTTGAATTCTTTATTACTTTCTTACAATGGTTGCTGGCAGTCCTGAAAGCGGCTTAAGTTTCCATACATCTATTACGTTGGAAACAGTGGAAAAAGTGATTTCTGTGCGCAATGGCAGCAGCACATTCTGGAGAGAACCATGGCTGGCTGTTAGGTTTTTGCTGAAACTTTTTCGAGGGTATGAAACGGTCAATACCTACAATTAAGCATTTCGTCAAGTCTAATACTATAGAGGACACATCCTTTTTAAACATGGAATGCAGAGGTAGATCAGATATAAATGTACGGAAGCTATCCCAGTCAGCCTTAGTGTATCGAAATACTGTACGATGGAGAGGTACGTCTGGGGACTTATAACATTTCATTTTTATCTTAATTGATACAACAGAGTGGTCGGAAGAGCCAAGAGGCGACAGAACAGAAACTGAACATAGTTCAGGGCAAGTTATTAGAAAAAGGTCTAGTAGGCTCGCATACTGGCCATCATTGTCGGGCACACGGGTGGGTTCCTGAACAACCTGAGTGAGGTCATAGGCAATGGAGAAATCATGACAGAACCTTCCCTCATCATCGGTCTTGTTAGAGTGGGTCAACCATTCGACGTTGTGAACATTGAAGTCACCACATACGTGAATGTTAGCTGAAGGATAAGCAGATAAGACTTGGTCAATTTTCTTAGATATACTTTGAAAGATAGTAACTCCGCTGTTATGGGGGCGATAGAGAGTAAATATAAATGCCGTAGTGTGAGCTAAAGCAACCCGGAAGCACATATAGGGTAAGTTAGGATCTTCCCGGGAGATGTCCCTACCACATGGAAAGTTATCCATAATATAGACACAAATTCCATGCTCATGGCGATCTTGGGGATCAGATTTAGAAGTTAAGTTAGAGTATCCTTTAATTGCGAACTCTTCTAGGGAAATAGCCTGTCCAATGCCAGTTTCACTTAAAAATAAAAGGTCTGGTTTAGTCTCCTGTAATTGGGTTTGAACCCCTGAAAGGTTAGAACGTAGACCCCTGATGTTGGAGAAGGAGACATGGTAGTAGGGGTCTACGTTGGAAGTTGGAGAACCGGGTTTAATCGTGTATTTTTTCTTGAAACTTGTCATGATGAATTTTTGGAATTTGTGGACTAGGTCGTCAGATTTACTTAGAGCAGGACAGAGAGGGGAAACTAAGAGAGAAAAAGAAACGAAGAATTTTTTTTTGTAGCACATGATAAGGTAAAGCCGTAACAATTACCCACTAGTATGGCATCGAGAGGCCCCACCAGAAGCTACTGCATGGTCCAGAATCCATTCACCAAATGGCAATACAGCAGCTCCAGTACTTTGCACCTGCTGATAGGACAGCCTCCTTGGTGGTTTATCCAAGGTTCGGGTCCCTGACTATCAGGCGGATAACGTCAGCCCAGACAAAACGTTTACCTCCAGCACCCTTACTAGTGACATGGCTACAAGGATAGACATAGAAACAGAAAATTTCCGCCATCTCTGCCAACTGTTCGCGCAAAATACTGCCAACCTAGAAAACAGCTTTTTCTTCTCCCTTTGTCAGAAAAATCACTCATTAAAAAATGAGGACTGAGGGACAAATAAGAAGAAGCGAGAGTAACAGGAGCTGCCGATAACGCATCCACAATGCGTTTTCTACTCTCCATTAAAACAAAAACAAAAAACTATTAAGTATTCTACTTAATAAAAGTCCAACGGACGTGTTTAAGGGAAAGTATGGTGATAGATTCCCCTCTCACGAACTAAGAATGAGTACAAATTCGTTATCTATTTTTGCAATCAACTTGGTAGATAAATAAACATTTATGGACGAGAAAAAAGCTAGCATTTAATAAAACAGAAATACATAAATTAAATTCTGAAATAAAATGGAGTTATTAATATTTGAATCTAAAAATAAAAAGTATGATTAAAATTGAAAACACTTATCTCAACAAAAACACGGCCGATTCCAAAATGTAAACTGAAATGAGGAAATTTAAGTTAACAGCGTTCAAAAAGATTTTTTTTTAAATTAACCGTTAAAAGAAAGCGTGATTTTATTCTGAACTTTAGCTAGTCACGTTATAAGAAATTTACGATAAAAAAGAAAAGCTTCCAGAGATATCCCGCATTCATGCATGTCCAAAAAAAAAAAAAAAAAAAAATACAAGGTTATATCTTCCTACGTACTTACGGTATATTTTACTTTTCTCTCACTTCATTATGCTATATGTGATTAACCTTTGGACTCTCATAGCTCTTTTTTTCATAAGGAAATCTCGTATCCTTCCAACGCCTGCCTTTTTTAATTTATTGTGCCGAGACTTATCCTCTGCTCGAAGCCGTTACATGCAGCATGCTTTAAAAAGCACACAATATCGCAGGTTCCCAAATTTATTTTTCTAATAGGGGTACCTAAAGTGCTTATCATCTCCCTAGCAAGTTACTCTTCTTGCGAAAAATGTTATGGGCATCATAAAATAAAATCAATTGTCAAAAAGAAAATTTCTTTCGACTTATCACATCTGAAAACTCTCAAAATACCCGTTTACGTAATTTATCTTGTCCCTCTCTAAAATTCAAACTTATTTCTAAGCCAACCATTCGTCTTAATAATTGTTTCATTTTTATTTATTTTCCTATTACTTGTTTCTTTTGATTTTAATGTATATTTAATTAAAACTTTGAATTCCTGATGTGAAATACAATAACACATACATTTAAGACAATTTTCTAGCAATATCTGTTCCATCATAACATTTTCAAAACAAAATACATCATTAATACATTTAACTGGATTTTCACTAAACTTACAATTATAACTTTTTCAGTGAAAAAAAACAACATTTTTTTTCGTAACAAACAACAAAAAAATCTTAAAAAAAAAGATCTGGAACACACAGAAAAAAACATGGTTATTTTTTTTAAGTATCTATATAGAGTCAATATTTAAAATTGTCTCTTTTTTTCAAGAAACAAAAAAATACGTCTGGAAAGCTGAAAAGTTCAACTATGTACAGAAAAATACTTTTCATTCTCTGCATATTTTTCTTTTTGTTAATAAGCGTATTTCATTCTACTTTATAATAACACAAGATTTAAAAAGTACCTTCGACTTTGACACAAAAGTGTTACAAAATATTTTACAGCTGAACTTAAACAAAATCTGCCTTGATCCGCATTTACAATGACATTACTGGCACAGATTTATTTTTCTTGTGTGTATGTGTGCATATATTTTTAAAAACAAACAATTTTATCAATAAATATCATATATTTTCATGTTTCACGAAAACACACATTTCTCTTTGTGTGTTATTTTTAGACTTTTATTCTGTTATTTTTTTCTTTGCGGCATATCAGCATTTATTTTTGTGGTAATGTACACCTTTTTTCATTACGTGTATGTGTCTAACTTTTTTCTTTTTTTTTCTTATGACACTGTGCATCTTGTGTGTGTGCTTATCTATTTTTTCTTTTCGTCTAGTATTTTTTTTCTTAATTATTATTTTTGTACAATGGACCTTTACGTTGTGTACTGTGGTAACGCCAAGTTCGATTTGTTTTTAATTTATTCCTGTTGAATAAAAAAGAGGTCCCGCAGCCAAATTAATGTTAGTTATATTATCCGTTTTAGAGGGGGTGCATCTTATTTACGTGACGGCCTGTACATATATTATCAAATGTTCCTTGTAGTTTACAACACACATATTTTAAATGTTCATTTAGAAAGGAGACAGAGTGACAGTAGGTACACGTTGGAGAGAGTTCATATTCACAAGACATATACTTTGATGAGAGGATGAAGTGATATACACTGATACATACTGGAATGATTAAACACATTACCTTTTCTCGTTGGAATGATGAATACAGAAAGACGGCAGTTATAAAAAAACATGATGATAGTTTATTCTTCGACCGGTCGGAAATGATTCTGTACTTCAGGAATTCAAAGTCGTTACATGGTTCCTTCTAAGCATTCCGCTTCCAAGAGGGTCGGTCCCCTGACTCTAACTGAGAATCGGTCTGATCCTCTCTGCTTCTGTGATTCTCTGATCTAAATCTGATTCTCCTCGTAAACTCTTCGAACCCTTTCCTATATTGAGAAATCATTTCTGCCATGACGTCACACATATGTCTGGACGACCAGGAAATTTCCCATTCTCTTTGTTTTACAAAGGAATTTAACCTACTTGTTAATTCTCTAACCAATACGTTTATTATGTATTCTTTCTTAGAATGTGAATAGATTTTCCAGCCAAATTTTATTTATAAAATATTTAAAAAGAATTAACAATTTAACTGGACATTCCATTTAAAACCTATTGCTCTTTAAAACTTATCTACAGGGTTCGATTCTCGTTTTATCTGATATTATTTTCATTTAATTAATTCTCTTTTTTTACTTACTGTAACATAATGCACATGAGCCGGACATATGGAAACTGCCACAAATGCAAGGTGTCCCAAAAGAATCTGATGGTCAAAAAAATTCATAACTTTCTTAGTTTTTAATATTTTTCTTTTATGTTTTCAGATCATCTAGAGTAACCATTCCAAGATCATTAAGAGTCCTTACACTACCGAGAAGCGGATATTCATCGAAGAGTCGTATTTTCGGTGGAATATCAGAAACTCAAAGAGAATTTCAACGAAACTTCAACACAAGAAATTCCCCTACTCCAAATGCAATAAAAGCTATGGTGGCTCGATTTCATGAGCAACGGTCTGTATGTGACCTCCCTAAATCTGGTAGACTCCGTACGGCAAGAAGTGATGAGAATCGCCAGAGATTAGCAGAGAGTGTGGCCGAGGATCCATCCACATCAGTAAGGAGATCAAGTCAAATTGGGGTCTCTCGATCATCTCTTCACAGAATGCTTCATGAAGAGGGCAAATTCCCATATAAAATTCAATTGGTGCAAGAGCTTCAGCCAAGCGACCCGGAAAGAGATTTGGCCAGTGAGGATCCAAACTTTCTCGAAAACCTCATTATGTCCAATGAGGCCCATTTTCATCTGAATAGGTTCATAAAAAAGCAAAATTGCAGGATTTGGGGATCAGAAAATCCCCATGCAACAGCACAACGGCAATTACACCCTCGAAAATGTACAGTGTGCTATGGAGTAATGGCGGATAAAGTAATCGGAATTGGTGGACATTTGAGTAATATCATTTCCATAATTAACAATAGACCTTGTGATTAAGTTGTGTAAGTAAACTATGATATCTTACTATATCTCACAAAATCACGGAGAGACTCATCTACCTACATGAAAATTGGTAAGCATAACTTAAATATTGAGGAAGTTAATAAAATTTTAAATCCGTCAGCTTCTTTTGGGACACGCTGTATAAAACACAAAGAATCCCTACATGGAATCATGAAAGCTGAAACAGTATAATTGTAATTACCCCCGCCATTTTTTTTTAAATTGTAGTGTCAGTATAGGCTAACGCCACACCAAATAATCGAGAAGGGTAAAGTAGGAGGGAAAAATCGACGAAAGAAAGCACTTACCAGACCTCCATAAGATGAATGTGAAGAGGACTGGGACCTTGGGGAGGTTTATTGCCACCCAAATTGCAGTGAAGACCAATGGTCGCTTCCAACGAGAAATCAATGGTAAACGGCTATTGCGATAACGATTAATTTGCAAAGGTTATCGAAAGAGGTGGTGAGTACTGAAAATCTGGGGAGACTTGTTGTCATTCAGACTCATGGGAGCGCCATAGGCGTTTTCAAAGAGAATTCTTTGATAATAGCCTCTGTGAAAACTCCTAGTGAGTAACAATAAGATGATAACATAAGATGATGAAGAAGAACACAAGGAAGATAGCAAAAGATCCATCTTAAGAATCACTTGCACGTACCCATCATAGCAACGGCGAACATCAAACGGGGTGACGGGGGAGAAAGTGGTTAACACGGACCGAAAACCCTAGTGTGCCAAATTCGAATCCAGTGCTTTTCACGGAAATACTTTCATCAAGCTAACACTTGAACTTGTGTCTAACATCCTGAAGAGGAACTAAATAAAATAAATAAAGAAATAAGATAATCAACAACGAAACCGTTTCTCTCCGTTAATCCAATATGGGTTGTTTTTGTTTTTTTTTTAATTTTTATCGCAATTTAGGATGTATAAGAATTAGCTGAAACGAACAGTAAAAAAAAAAAAAAAAAAAAATTGAAACACAACTCATAGAAAATACGCGTTTTTTTTTTTTTTTTTTAATTGGAGGCTTTACTTATGGAGCGACACTCGTAAACGTAATGTAACTAGTTGATATAACGATAGTATTAAAATCTATTTTCGAAAGGAAAAATCTATTTTCCAAAAGAAAAATCTATTTTCCAAAGGAAACATTACTTTTACGAGTATTGCTCCATAAGTAAAGCCTCCATTTTTTTTAACTAGAAAAGTTGAAGACATACGAAGACAAAGGTACCATTACAATGAGCAACCTTTTGTGCTCCAGAATTTATTTTTCTACATAGTCACCACCATTCTCAATCCACTTTTGCCATCGATGAACGAAGGCTACATGTGGCGTTAGAGTACGCTTTGCCATACGAGATTCCTTCCGAACGTAAAGCCTCCTATCTTTTTTGACTGAAAAAAGTTGAAGAGTTACGAAAACGAGAGGGTATTAAACCTTCCACCTTTTGTGCTCCAGAATTTATTTTTCTACCTAGTTGCTATTATACTCAATGCACTTTTGCCAGTAATTCAATGACGGTTCTCTGCTTCTGACGCACGTCCATGACAGAGGTTGTTTTTTTTTCAGTCTATCACTGTCAATATCAGCAACAGAGAGATGAAACTTTCAGGCCATGAATACATAAGTTCAGTTATAACAACGTACTTTGCAATCGTCTATGATCTATTCTGGCGGAATAAAAAATAGAAAACATTACTCCTGGAATATTCCTTGTGTTACACTGTGTATATATTATCAAGAGAAAACAAATTTTTAATTTAATGTAAATTGCTCAAGCTATTTGATACAAGAAGCTAACAAGAAAGAAAGATTGATATCGAAAAGACAAGGAATGTCGGTCGTAGTCTTGAAAATTCCAACGAGACAAATAGGAGGAAAACAGCTACTAGAATAAAAAGCTGTATTGCGATGAGGTATCAAAATAGCGCCGAAGACCACTAGATCAACGAGGCAAACGAGCTGGAATAAAGGAAGCAGGTAATAGGTCAGACAATTCTGAAGAACACATGTAATAATAGTATTTATAGAAAAAGCTGTTAATAGATGTAATTGTTCCATTAAATCAAGAAATGAATACACGACTATTTAATGCTGCCTTATTTATTTTTAATGTTTTTTTTACATAGGCATCATCACTTATCAAGGCCCAGAGTCCACTCGAGGATAAGGATTAAAGAGTGTACAGTAGTCAATTGGACAATATACTAATTGTTAGTAATGGAAATTCGGTAAATTCAGTGGAACGGCTCAGCAAGAACTTGTTTACGTTGGACTTGAAGACAACCATATTATAGACAGCTGGAAAGCAGGAAAACGGAAGACAGTTCCACAGGCGTGCAGTTCTATGAAAGGAACTTTGTTCATGGAATCTACGTTTAGGTTTAGGCACAGATAAAGAGTAGAGGGAATTATTGATAGTGTTTACAGCTATACAAGTGTTTCTTGTGAAAGTTTGGCGAGGGGGGACCATAGATTGGAGCTCAGATGAGCACTTGCCATAAAAATAACGATAAAGCAGAGACAGACTCGCAACACCTCTTCTGTGAGAAAGAGAAAAGAGCATCGCATACGAGGCTACGAAGTTTATTTTGAACCCTATCAAGGCAGTCCTTATCTTTCTACTCTCAGCTCATGTGCTTCTCTCTAGGTTCCCCTCTAATGATATACTCCCATACATCTCACCCTTTATATCTGATATAGTGGAAGATTCTTACACTCCCCGAGAATAGATTACTCAATCTATAAAAGACGCTAGAACGTGGTAACCGGGCAAGGAGTAAGCTAATCTTGATAGTAAGGCATTCAAGATGCATTCGAGTGTCAGTCTCTTATTTGATACATTGTAATTTTTGTACAATAAACTTGCGATGAATTATTCTGTGTTGAGTCTCATTATTTTTTACTGCGTATATTCGTTCAGGGATATATCAATATCAATACGCGTGAATTCCACACTCTCTTCCGTCTTTGAGCATAAAATTTGGTAATATGGGTTATAGAATTAATCAAGAAAAGGTACAAATATCACCATTAATCCTGAAGAAACACCAGGTGTTTCTACTGATATATATATATATATATATATATATATATATATATATATATATATATATATATATATATATATATATATATATATATATATAAAGGGAAATTAAAGTAATTGGTGTTTGATCAACACTGCTGGAAACCATAATTTAATATACTGTTTTGTTTTTAAATCCCCGAAAGTTTTTTTTATATTTAGTTTTAAAGGTTAAAAAACGTCCCGTGTATATATATATATATATATATATATATATATATATATATATATATATATATATATATATATATATATATATATATATATATATATTGTGACCTAATCTTTAAATTGGATTATGTATTTAAATCAAAATTTAAATATTTAGTTTTAGACTGAGGAGATATATCGTTTTTTTTTGTTTTTATATTTTGCCGCTGAGGTAAAATAAAACATGATTCCCACAAGATAGACTTTGAACTGAGCGAAAGTCTACTAATGTACCCTCCTCTTTAAAACTTACAGAGACTTTACCGGCTAGAAATTTCGTCAAGTCTATTATGAAGCAGAGAGAAAGAAGAGGTACCAGAAGTGGTATCGCTTCCCCTTTCCCTTTTTTTTTTACTGGACACTAGCGGAAGTCGCTCTTTTCGGTTTGGGTCGCCGACCTGTTAAACGGTCTCTCTCCTCGTGTGAGGAAGGGGATTGACTTCTTCCCCTTATGCGAAAAAGGAGATACGAATACACGACACGTGGACGACGCAACCCTCTTCTCCAGTCACCCGAGAGAATGCGATTAATTTACTTTCTCACGAATGACTTTTCCCCTGTCATGCGAAGGAGATGCGGATGTACTGACGCGGACGATGTGATCCCTTATCCCTCACTAAAGAGACAGATATATAAAGTGCGAGCAAGAAAAGAGAACACGTGAATTTGCTATTCGAACTTTTTCCCCACCGAAGGAAATATCTTTGATTAACTGCGTCGTTGACGAGTTGTGAAACACACTAGCAAAAAAAAAAAAAGAGGAAAACAAAAGAGACCTGTAAGTGCAAGGACTTTGATTACCCTCCTCCAAAGACTTTCGCTCATTTCAATATGCGTAGATATACTTCAGATTCCATAACTTTGAATACATTTATTTTTATTTCGTTAAACTCTTCCTTTTTTATCTTTAATAAATCTATTTTTGTATCATTTGGAAAAGTGTCTGTTACCTCATTATTTCATCGCGTTTTTATTGTGTTCGTCCTTGTATCTCTATCCACTTGCTGTATCTTTTTGCTGTGCCACATATGCGATAAAGAGAAAAATACTAGGGTTTTTGCTTTCCCGTACATTCCCTTATACCCACTCCTTTTGGCAACGTATTACAAAGGTAAACGATATTTGCTTTTATCATTATGTTTCCGTTCATGCCTCTACGTTATAAATTACCTTACCACACCTTTTATCGCATATGTAACAATATATATATATATATATATATATATATATATATATATATATATATATATATATATATATACTAGCAGAAAAAGAGGGCGCACAGCTTTGCCTGGTCGTAAAATATGCTTTCATATGATATTTTAATTTGTCCAGATTTCATATATATTATTATAGAGTTGTGATTTGAAAAAAGGTTTTGCGTGCCATCAACGCGAATCGAAACCAAAACTGTAGCATTCAAAGTGACGTTATCACTATACAAACGTGGCACGCACATGAACTGATTAACAATAAACTAAGATGAATGTACAAAATGTTTAACGATTTTTTTCAATTTTGACACATAAAAATATTCAATCATTTGAGGCCCTTAGCGCCGGTCTGCAACTTTTAGTTTCGGATGAGATCGAGTTTGAAAATATAGAGACAGACAGACAGACAGACCAACAGACAGACAGACAGACATAGTGAGTTATATATATATATATATATATATATATATATATATATACTAGACTGCCCGTGCCCCGTTGGGTCAGTATGTTATATTAGCTATGGAATTCATGTATGAGCATGACACTTGTGACGTAAAGAAAATAGTTTTTTTGACATAACAGAAACATTTCTATGAAAGTATATTAAAATGAAAAAAGAATATAGATAGATTTCTATGAGTCTTTCTGTTTATTATAATTGATTATTTTTGAGAAAATTTATTTTAAAAAGTTACTGAATTATAAGGGGTTGGATATACTTATAGGTAAATATGCACTGAACAGATACCATAATACTTATTATAGTTAAATTCAAATTTTGATATATCGTTTTTTTTTTCTTTTACATCGTTCATTTCTGTATTACGTTTAAGTTATTTTAAACCCCACTCTTCCCATTTTAAATAATAATTTCAAAATAATAACGTTAATATTTCGGCGTCCCAATTGTTCTTTTGTTTTTTGTTTATTTTAAACCCCACTCTTCCCATGTTAAATAATAATTTCGAAATAATAACGTTAATATTTCAGCGTCCCAACTGTTCTTTTGTTTTTTTTTAGCTTTTAAATTATCCAAATAAACAATTGTTAATATTGTCTGCCTTTTTTTTTACATCGTTCATTTCTGTATTACGTTTAAGTTATTTCAACCCCACTCTTCCCATGTTAAATAATAATTTCGTAATAATAACGCTAATATTTCAGTGCGCAGGTCATGCGCGCATGCGCAACCGGATGTCGTAAACCGGAAAGTGGGTTAAATACATCGTTACAAGGCCATTGGAGTTTTATAATTATATATACAATACAATTACATTCAAATATTTATTTTTCATGCAAAACAGTTCCCCCTGCATGTTAAAATTCGGTACATATTTTACAGACACTTTTCGTTATGCAAAAACTCTCGGTTATTATTATGTCAGTATCGACACCTTTCGTGCATATACTCCTCAGAAATCTATAAATTTTTTTGCTTGGAAAGAAAACAATGTATGGCAATATCATGTCGAAAATAGAAAAAAGAAAGAAAATTTCAATGTTTGTCCCGACAGCAATATTGCTTCATATTGCAAAGATCTACAGGATTTTATTTTGATTTAAATGTTTTGAAAATATTATAATTCCACAAGGTAATTATTATTATTATTATTATTATTATTATTATTATTATTATTATTATTATTACTTTATCTAATATTGTTGTTATATTTAACATGTGTTGAGCTTCTAAGCAAAATGGAATTGATATACAGAAAAGAGTGAAATATAATTGAAGAAACATTTTACCAAGAAACACACACACGTTATATATTAAATTGGAATATATATTTTCAAAAATTACTACATATGTGTACTTACGTAAGAGCACTGTTTAGGTAAATACAGAAATAAGACACATAATTTTATTTATATACATGAAATAATAATAATAATAATAATAATAATAATAATAATAATAATAATAATATTGAAATTTACAATCAAATTTATTGTTCGACTGAATACCCCCCCCACAAAAAACAATGTACAAAAACCACGGTTTTTCAAAGAATGCTATTTTTGCTATTCTTCTCATCATAGCATTCTTTGAAACTCCGCGAAATAAGGAGTTTGTAAATTGTTTTTTGGAGTATTCAGTCGAACAAGAAATTTGATAGAAAATTTCAACTTACAGTTTTAGTTTTTTTCTTCTTTATTTTTTTTTATATTAAGGTCTACTCTCTATTATTTGTGTATTGAGCTTTTTTTATTTGGTCGGGATTAAAATATCTATATATAAATATTATTTTTAAAATATAATTAAAATATAATTATATATAAATATTGGCATTTATGTTAGATGGAAGTTTACCATTGCTTATATCAGGTAAACATTGAATCTCCTTTTATTTCTATATATATATATATATATATATATATATATATATATATATATATATATATATATATATATATATATATATATATATATATATATATACCGTACTTTGGGGTAATTGCGCCAAATAGCTAAAAGTGCTCTTTTGGCAACCACGCATATAAAGACTACTTTTTTTTAGTAGGCGCAATTAACCCAAAGTACGGTATATATATATATATATATATATATATATATATATATATATATATATATATATATATATATATATATACACTAGCATTTCAGCCCGGCGTTGCCCGGGTGTTTGGCGGTGTATATATATATATATATATACTAAGCTAATCCTCGCTATAATATCATACCTGCTTTTATTTTCATATATATATATATATATATATATATATATATATATATATATATATATATATATATATATATATATACTAAGCTAATCCTCGCTAAGTAACGAAAAGGTCAAACAATACCAAATGAAAATACCCTTTTTATTTTTTCAAGAATGTAGACTAATTTTATAACTTACGTTAAAAAAATGCGTGGGTGACGTCTCTGCGATAATTTCCAGTCAGCTATAATATTTTTTTTATTATCGCACATTAAGATACAGTGTGTGTGTGTGTGTGTGTGTTTTATATAAGCATTCGGTTTTAATTAATTTTTATTAACCCAATCGTGAACAGTGCGCAATGTCCTAGTTTTGAAACAGCCCGTTCAAAGTTTTGATATCATGGATAACATTCCTAAAATGTTAACGATTAGTAGGACCCGTGGAAATTCCACAAAATATATTTAATCAACAAATGTTTTGATAAAACGTATATTTTTATGGATAGCGTAAAAATATTTTTTTTGAACAGAAAGACATACATACGTAGCAAATAAAAGTTTATTAACATTTCTATGAAAATTATGTTCATTGTATTTTAAATATAGAACTGACTCAAATGAAATAAATTAATAATACCCAGAAAGTAATATTGTGTTACATAGTTCAATACAAACAATAAACTCACATTGTAATAGAAGAAGAAAGTAATGCATAGGAGGATTTATCTCCTAGAATAGAACTGGACCATATTTCATCACGGCAAAGGAAGATCTAATGGTTCGTTAGCGCCTATATGCCATATGACAACTGGCGAATACCCAATTATCATATGCGTCAAAACCTAACAGAAAGATCTGTTCTATGTTACAAAGATGTCTGCAAGCGAGACATGAGAGGCGGGTGGCAACGACCCAGCAGACTGGAAGTCCGTGACAGAAGACCACACCCACTGGAGAAGAGATGTACCTATTTACAATGTCTCCCCACGGGACAGAGTTAGACACCAGGGTCGTTTTTTAACGTGGAGAAAAGGTACAAAAATAAAAATTGTCTCAGTCGTGAAGGATTTCTCCTCCACCGAAAGAGAACAAGAAAATGAAGTGCAGCATCTGAAGAACATATACTACACTTTGATCTTGACCAAAAAAGAGATGTAAAGGTAAGCGTACACGTGATGTTTTAATTTATGCAGATTGCGTAAGTATTATTGTAGAATCAATCCTCTATTGATTATTATATAGTGCAAGGAATAAATTGCCCGGTGGACTACTTCGCAATAAATAAATAAATAAATAATTATGATAATGTAGTTCATCAAATTCCGTCTGTGTTTTTTTACGATATCACGTCAGCTGATATTTGAATTTGACGATGAATGTCCTGGAAAAGTCACTTCTGTTAATGTTTCGTTTTTAAATATGCAAACGAAGAAATGATTTTCGGAGATTTTATATGGTATCTCTTTTATCGTAAGTTGAACTCATAAATAAGAAAGAAAAATAGTGATGTAAACTCGGGCTTGAACAGGGGATCATTTAATATGTAGTCGAATGCGCTGCCACTCAGCTATATCTCTAGATGGCAATAACTGTTTTTTAAAAGAAGAAATGATTTAATTTTATTTTTTATTTCGGACTATTAGTCTCATCTTTATTAGTTGTTGTTTTTTTTTGGATCTTTTTATTGGTTCACAACGTTTCGGCCAACTTCCTCTGGCCTTCGTCAGGTGGTAACCGCGACGGATAGGAACTTCGAATCTCCTAACTGCATTCTCAGCCATCACTGCCATCCGTAGTTGTTGTCGTCTCACCACATTTTTGACCAATTACCTCTGGCACGCTTTGGGTGGGGTTGAAACCGCTATCTTCAGACAATGTTCATCTGGAACCGTAGAGATTCAACGTCTCTATCAACTGCGCCACGGGCCCCGAAGGGCGATCAAGGTTGAATTCTTTGATCTTATAAATCCACGTTTATTTATTAATGATTTGCTGAGATTTTATTATTTCTTTTGGTGGTGTAACGTAAAATATTCCCCAGTAAAAATTCTTCTTTTCATGTATAAGAAAGAAAGTCTATTATTTAAGATCGTATCTTTTTCTCGATTTTCGATACTTATCGGATGAATTTCAGTACAAAACTGCCAGACATAGAAATTAGCTTTGTGTAAAATTTGCAAAAGATAGGCTCAGTCGTTTCGGAACCTATCAGGAAAAAAACTCTCTTTCGCACACACACAAACTGACATTTATATGAGAGTGGCGATTATATGATTATATAACAACCATATAACGAGTTATATACTATGATTATGTAAGGCGTTATATAATATCGGAGAAATATAATTTATTATATATTATGACAACAATATAATTTATTATATAATATCACAGAAATAATGCATTGTATTATATCGCTAAAATATAACATTATAATATATAGTATATTATATAATATCGCTACAGTATAATGCATTATGTATTATCGATATAATGTTTACATAACACAACAGTGGAGCAATATTATGTATTATATAATATCGTTACAATATAATTGGTGTAGCCCGAAAGGGTCACAAAGAAAGACACGGACACCGATATAGTTAAAAAAAAAGTATTTGTATTTACAATACAAAATACATAGAAAATGAGAATTGTAGTAAAAGGATTTTTTAGGGCTTACAATGTCGGAATGTACAATAAATAAATAAATTAATAAATAAATGATAAATAAATAAATAAATCATGAATAAATAAATGATAAAAAATAAATATTATATAAATAAATAAATAATAAATAAATAAATAATAAATAAATAAATAAATGATAAATAAATAAATAAATCATAATTAAATATTGATAAATACATAAATGATAAATACATAAATGATAAATAAATAAATGATAAATAAATAAATAATAAATAAATAATAAATTCATAAATAATAAATAAATGAATGGTAAACAAATAAATAAATGATAAATAAATAAATGATAAATAAATAATGATAAATAAATAAATAATACATAATTAAATGATAAATAAATAAATGATAAATAAATAAATGATAAATAAATAAATGATAAATAAATAAATGATACATAAATAAATAATAAATAAATAAATGATAAAAACATAAAAAATAAATAAATAAATGATAAATAAATAAATGATAAATAAATAAATGATAAATAAATAAATGATAAAAAAATAAATGATAAATAAATAAATGATAAATAAATAAATAAATGATAAATAAATAATAAATAAATGATAAATAAATAAATAATAAATAAATAAATGATAAATAAATAATAAATATATAAATAAATGATAAATAAATAAATGATAAATAAATAAATGATAAATAAATGATAAATAAATAAATGATAAATAAATGATAAATAAATAATAAATAAATAAATGATAAATACATAAATAATAAATAAATAAATGATAAATAAATAAATGATAAATAAATAAATGATAAATAAATAAATGATAAATAAATAAATGATAAATAATAAATAAATAAATAAATAATAAATAAATAAATAATAAATAAATAAATAATAAATAAATAAATGATAAATAAATAAATTATAAATAAATAAATAAATAAATGATAAATAAATAATAAATAAATAAATAATAAATAAATAAATAATAAATAAATAAATAATAAATAAATAAATAATAAATAAATAAATGATAAATAAATAAATGATAAATAAATAAATAAATAAATGATAAATAAATAAATGATAAAAAAATAAATGATTAATAAATAAATGATAAATAAATAAATGATAAATAAATAAATGATAAATAAATAAATTATAATTAAATTAATAAATAAATGATGAATAAATAAATGATAAATAAATTAATGATAAATAAATAAATGATGAATAAATAAATGATAAATAAATATATGATAAATAAAAAATAATAAATAAATAAATGATAAATAAATAAATAATAAATAAATAAATAATAAATAAATAAATGATAAATAAATAAATGATAAATAAATAAATGATAAATAAATACATGATAAATAAATAAATGATAAATAAATAAATTATAATTAAATTTATAAATAAATGATTAATAAATAAATGATAAATGAATGAATGATAAATAAATAAATAAATAAATAACTGATAAATAAATAAATTATAAATAAATAAATAACCGATAAATAAATAAATGATAAATAAATAAATGATAAATAAGTAAATGATAAATAAATAAATTACAATTAAATTAATAAATGATGAATAAATAAATTATAATTAAATTAATAAATGATGAATAAATAAATAAATAAATAAATAACTGATAAATAAATAAATGATAAATAAATAAATAAATAACTGATTAATAAATAAATTATAAATAAATAAATTATAAATAAATAAATAAATAAATTATAAAGAAATAAATGATAAATAAACAAATGATTAATAAATAAATAATAAATAAATAAATGATAAACAAATAGATAAATAAATTATAAAGAAATAAATGATAAATAACCAAATGTTTAATAAATAAATAAATGATAAATAAATAATTATAAATAAATAAATAAATAAATTATAAATAAATAAATGATAAATAAATGACAAATAAACAAATGATTAATAAATAAATAAATGATAAATAAATAAATGATAAATAAATCAATATTTAAAAAAATATTTTTTCCATTTATATTTATTTATTTATCTATCTGAATTTGTTCAACTGTGGATGGCACTTCTTCCAAATGTCCTTTCGGTAATAACTCATCATCAGTAGAGAAACAAATCCTCTCTCTAGGCTTTAAATTGTAAAGTGTTTATACAAATAAAATTTCAAAAAAATATTGATTTATTTATTTATCTGCTCATAACAACTGTACATCCCTGCATTGTAAGCCTTCAAAAATACCTTTTATTCTTTAACAAGGCTTCAAGCAAACCACGCCATACATCTTAGAGTTGTAGTACTTTACGCCAATATGGCGTCCTTCAATATACACATAACACGACAAGAATCGGTCATCTCGGTTTATTTATATCTTGTGTGTGGGTAAGTCTTCAGAACAGCCCCCAAGCCTTTTTTCACCGCAAAAAGCTGTAAAAAAGTATCCTCATAAACAAAGATATATATATATATATATATATATATATATATATATATATATATATATATATATATATATATATGATGATGATGATTGCAGCGTCTTGTCAGACGAGTGCCACTCCCTCAGGCATTTAAAATCCATGAGCCCAAATGTCTGAGGGAGTATCTATACAAATATGATGTTACAGAGTCTTAGCTTTGTACGACAGCTAAGTCATTTTGGTTTTAATTTTTTCTTAATTTAATTAACTTCACGCTCTCATTGAAACTTGCCGTCTTCTTACAGTTGATTGGCTAATCGCTTCGGCATCTTCCGGCTGCTCATGTAACTTGTCGGAAGACGCGAATGCGAAGTTGCCGGAGATTAGGTCGTAATCACATTCCACGAGTACCGTTTCTGACTTGGTTTTAATCTATCCCTCTCACTCTTATAGTTAGCTTTATTTTTTTTACTTTGATATAGTACTTTTTAGTTTATTTTACCTATTTTCAATGGTCGTTACATCAATTGGCTTCGTGTCCTATCTAGAGCGATTTCCATTAAAAAACAATGGATCAGTACCAAACTGTTCCCATAATCAATAATAAAAAAACTAGCCACTCTTTTTTTTTTTTTTTAATTCTGAAAGGAAGTTAGTTTTCAATTTCAAATTATTGTCTGATTGAAATTCTGCTATGGCGCTTCTAAAGATCATTCTTTTCGCTAATTAAGTTAAAAGAAAAAGGAAATCCTTTTAACGACAGACAAACATTAAAAAATCATAAACCGTTGACATTGTTATTTGGCCATTGAAGATCTCCTCACAGTCAATTTACTTGATTCGCACATAGCGTTTCACGAATTGATTCAATTTAAAGTTGTTATTTATACTTCTGCCAAAATGGCCGGTCCCTTTAGCTGCAAGTAAAAAAACAAAAACAAAAAACAAAAAAACATGCTTCTCTCCGGGGAACAATTTGTCCAATTTGTTTCTAATATTTCATTGGATACACTTATCGATCCTTTTACGTCTTCTATTTCTTTTGACAGATCCGCATTTTCCAAAGGATGAAAACACAAGTGGGATTCATATTTTACGGTTAGCGGCCATAGAAAGTCAAATATCCTTTTGTATACGGAGTTACGCTGTTAAAGTCTCATAGGGATTTTAGGACGAGAGAAAATCACACACACACACACACACACACACACACACACACACACACACACACACACACACACACACACATATATATGATTTTTTTTTTGACGAGAGAAAATCATATATATATATATATATATATATATATATATATATATATATATATATATATATAACTACTTCATTTAATCACATAAATTAATATACGAAAAAGTATAAATTTCTGCGTAAACTAAGTATTTCCTGTTGAAGTGCTCAATACGTAGGTAGAGCTAGGTAGTAAGTTATAAATAAAAAATATAAATCGTCATATATATTTTATTACTTACTACTATATATATATATATATATATATATATATATATATATATATATATATATATATATATATATATGTATTTGGGGATTGGCTACGTAAACTAGAGTTGTGCTTGTTTGATCGCCCAGTACCAAACGTACAGAAAGCTCCAACGTTGTCCATAAAATATTTACGATTGCAATTTGTCATGAGTCAATCAAAATTATGGTTTTAGACGCATATTGATACGATGTTGGGACTAGTTTAAAACGATATTATTTTCCGTTAAAATTGGTCGACAATAATAACAAAATAATACTTCCCCACTAGTATAAACCGATGCCCATTAGAACTGAAACTAGCATTTCTTAAGACGAGTATTACTTCAGATTCATTATAAATATGACGGACGTTACTTAAGACTCATTAGAAATAAGACGAGTGTCACTTGTCTGATAAAAAATAAGATCAAGGTAACTTCAGATTCATTATAAATAAGACTGACATTACTAAAGACTCATCAAAAATAAGACGAATGTCACATAAAACTCATCAGAAATAAGATGGACATCACTTAAGACTCATCATAAAAATAGACGAATATTACATTATGCTCGTCTTTAAAATCGTCACATTGAAAACGAATAACTATTTTGATTCGTCAGTAATAAGACGCATATATAATTGGACATATCATAAAGTTTAAGAGTTGCTTTGTTGCATCAGAGAGATTTATAGTTCTATTCAATTCTAGGAAATCCTATGTCTCAGGCTTTATATTCACTCTTATCTTAGAGCACTTGCTTTTCAAAAATATGCCTGAATTTGTGTCTAACCTCTTGTCAAAGAGGTAAGGAAGTTACAGTTCTCAATTTCAAATTATCCTCTGATTGAAATTCTGCTATGGCGTTTGTAAACCGCATCGTTTTCGCTAATTAAATTAAAAGAAACAGGGCATCCTTTTGACGGCAGACAAACATTCGACAATCAAATACTGCTGACATTGTTATTTGGCCATTGAAGATCTAAAAAATATAACTGATATCATCTTTGATTTGTCAAAAATAGACTATTTGTAACACACACACATACACACACACGCGCACACATATATATATATATATATATATATATATATATTTACATAGGCATCACCACTTATCAAGGCAAAGAGGCCACTCGAGGATAAGGGTTAAAGAGTGTACAGTAGACAATTGGACAATATAGTAATTTGTTAAGAAGTGAAACGGCTCATCAAGAACTTGTTTACGTTAGACTTGAAGACAACCATATTGTAGTCAGCTGGAAAGCAGGAAAACAGAAGACAATTCCACAGGCGTGCAGTTCTAAGAAAGAAGCTTTGTTCATGGAATCTACGTTTAGGTTTAGGCACAGATAAAGAGTGTGGGGGGAAATTATTGATAGTATTTTCAGCTAGACGAGTGTTTCTTGTGAAAGTTTGGCGGGGGTGGGAACCATAGATTGAAGCTCAGTCGAACACTTTCCATATATAATATATAATATTACTATTTTATATAAACAAAATTACAATTGGCTGCAACTATAGAACTACTGTTTTGATCAAAAGAGATCGCATCAAGCAACTCAACCTCCAGGTTGTTAACATATCTTTATATGAAGGAAAAACAAGATGGCTTTATTATTTATTTAAAATTAATAATTTCTATTGTAGGCTTTAAAAAACACGGTTGAGGTCACTAGGTGTTATGGCTTGCAGTAAGCCACAAAGAAAATAGAACAACGGAATAGAGATTAAGCAATGTATTACTGGAACAACAACGTAAAAAGGTTACAACTGAAAAGAATAGTACACGTCACCAAGCAGGCGAGGGTCGCTCTGGTGTTTAATCCACACCTGGGATCAAAAAGTCTATGGTTTATATAATGGATAGAACAGTCTATTTGGAGGGTGATTCCCCCACAACACCCCCTCCCAAGCTGATTTCGGCGATTGTGAAAATCAGTATTTCTTCCTTTTGGGGCAGACCATCAAGGGGTCTGTGCGCTTCCTCTTTCTACCGGAGCATCTCGGTTCTGACATCCCTTTTGGAGGGTCTATGTCAAAACAGTCATACACAGTTTCAATCGCCTCACTGCTGTCCTGCAGTGGTTCTTCTTGGTCCTCGTAGAAGCGTTTCCTGATTTGGTTCAGGTGATCTTATGTTGGAACTTTGGGCCCTGAATGATGTATGTCCTTTTTTTGATGCAAAAATGGATATCAACGCTTATGGTCGGTTTGTAGAAAAAAAATGTCTTCCGTACAAGAACCGGTGGAATTTTGAAACTGATAATATAATTTCTCGGGCCTCTTTCTCGATCTGAGAATAATTCTTTTCCGCTGGCAAGAGAGTCCGTGATGCGAAAGCAATAGGCTGTTACGAGCCATCCGGCATTCGATGTAGCATGCATGCCCCGACGCCATATTGACTAGCGTCGCTAGCTACTATTATGTCCAACTGCGGGTTGAAATGCGCTAGGAATAGTTTTGAAGTCAGGATTCTTTTTATTTCTTGGAATGATGTCTGGCAATCTTCTGTCCACTCCCAAGCCTTATCCTTTTTCAGCAATTCATTAAGTGGTGCGCGCAATTTGCGCATATTTAGGATGAACCCCTGGTAATAATTTGCCAAACCTAAAAAACTTTGCAATTGAGTTATGATTACTGGTGCCGGCATTTCTTTAATAGCGGTTGCCCTATCTAGGTCTGGGCGTCTGCCATCTTTATCGATTATTTGACCCAGGTATTTAATTGTTTGTAAAAAGAACTCACATTTATCTGCTTTGATCTTAAATCCATAATCTTGTATTCGACTGAATACTTGTCTGATATGTTTTTCATGTTCCTCCCTGCTTTTGCTCGCTATGATAATGTCATCAAGATATACGATTGCGGTGTCCAAGCCGGACAGCATAGTATCCATTACTTGCTGGAATATTGCGGGTGCCACCTTGATACCAAACGCGAGTCTTTCGTATCCGTACAAACCCCGATGAGTGTTTATACAGAGGAGGTTAGCGCTTTTGTTGTTTACCGGAATCTGTAGGTAAGCGTTACTTAGGTCGATCTTAGAAAAAAACTTGCCGCCATTAAATTTCGTGAAGACTTCTTCTGGACTAGGTAATGGATAGTGAAAATCTTATAAGGACCCGTTGAGTCCGGTCGCGAAGTCGGCGCAAACGCGAATTTCCCCGTACATTTACGTAAACTGCCGGAGCAGCCCACTCACTACATTCAATTTTAGCCAGTACACCGATGCTTTCTAATCTGTCTAGTTCCTGATTTATTTTGTTCAGGGAAGCGAACGGGACATTACGTTTCTTTTTAAACACCGGTTGTGTGCCAGGTTTCAACTTAAAATCTGCGGTCATTTTTGTACATCCCCCCAGGCCAGGAGTAAATATACGTTTGTGAATTCTTTTTTAAAACAAGTTATAAGTTTCTCCGTTTCTACTGAGCGGGTATCTATTTTCTTGCAGAATGTGGATATAGGAAGATCCCACCGACGAAAATCCTCCATGCTGTCAGAATCAAACAGATTTTCACTATCTTTTAGCACATACAATCTTAGCTTTTTTGCTTTCCCCCCGTAAAGTAACGTTTGTAATTAATTCACCTTCGAAATGAATTTTTGTACCATTAACGGCCGTCGCCGTTCTGTTAGTTTTTAACAGTCAGTTTTCGTAATATTTTCCACGTTTTGAGATTTATTATTGAAAGATCCGATCCACTGTCTAATTGGAATTTAATAGCCTTGTCGAAAATGTTAACCGTTTCATATTTGTGTAGATTTTCATCTACGAGGTCCTTAGTTCAGGTTTGACGTACACGGCTTCTATTCTGAGTTTTCCTACAGTGCGAACTTTTATGACCGATCTTATTGCATACATGGCATCTTTTTGTTAAAAATGGGCAATCCCTTACTCAGTGTATTCCACCACATCTGAAACAAGCGCTCGGTGTTTTTAGTTTTTTCTGAGTTTCGGTGGTTAGTGTCTGTGTGTCATTTAGACGGTTTTTTTCTTAGTTACTTTTTTATATTTTCGATATTTCTTGCATCTTTTGTTTTATGATTTCTACTTTTTGACAATCCTCAGTCAATTTTTGAAGTGTTAAGTTCGGTTCATTTTCTAATTTTGTAAGGACTCTGCGCCTGATTTCCGCATCTTTTCCCGAGGTTAACCCTTGTGCAAACACAAGACATTTAAAATTGTCTGTTGCTAGTTCAGTCGACTTAAAGTTATCACAGCGTTTGTTTACTAAAGTTGTGTAGGTTGTAAAATCGTCATTATCGCCTTTTACCACATTCAAATATCTCCAACGCTTATGGAAAAGAGACGTTTTCGGCGAGAAAAGTTCTGTTAACGAATTTATCGTCTCATTGAATGATAAATCTGCTGTTTTCCCAGGCAAGATGTAATCCACGAATTTATCACGCTCAACCGTTTCCAATTTTCGTAGCAGAAGTCTGGTTTTCTTTTGATCAGACCAGTTGAAAATACGCCGAAAATACGCTGCGAATGATGTTTCCTCTTCCTAGTATTTAAAATTGTCTATTGCAGTTCATATTGTATTCTGAGAAAATACTGAATTTCTTTCCGCATTCGCATTATTCTTAACCATTTCTGTAAGCAATTCCTCTGTTCGTAACTGCTTTTGAACTTCCTTTTGCTGTTCCTCGGTTCATTTTGCAGTTCCTTTGACGTTCAGTCCAGTGTTTTTCGGATTGTGACTGACGCTTTGCGGCATCGATATGCAACTTGGTCAAATATTCCAACGCTACTTTCAATTCGTCCATTTTGCTTTGTCAGCATTAGCAATTTCAAAACGTTCGCTGAAATTTACAAAGCCGTTTTATTCTTTCTTATTTCTTCCTCCAGACAATAAAACGAACAGAAAAAATCATAAATATATAAAAAGTTCATTGCCTAAAAAAAAAAAAAGAAATCAAGGGTATATTTTTCTCCATTGAAAAAAAACAACGCCCGATTTTAGCAGCGAAAACCACAAGTAACGAATTCTTTTTCCAAAAGCATAAAAATGTACTTTTCTAAGTCGCGACGAACCTTTTTCTTTTTGCAAAAGTACAACGCTATCTTTGAAAGTCGTGAGGAACTTTTGTCTTTTCAATTCTTCCCCCCCCGTAATGATCTGCGTTTTTTTTTCTTTTTTTAGTTACCGTGAACCTTTCAGTTGTAAGTGTTTTGTTAGACACTTTCTTAGGCTTGATAACATTTGAGTCCGACGTCGTTAATATTTTTAGAATACTATTTTAACGCAAGTATTTTTTTTTTCAATGTCGTTACTGGTTTCGATTTTAGTATGCTCCTTGAATCCAATGTCGTCAGTGTTTAGTATTTTAGAACACTGTTTTTAAACGTGAGTACGTTCTCTGAATCCAATGTCGCCAGTGTTATGGCTTGCAATAAGCCACACAAAAAAAAACAAAAACAAAAAAAAAAAAAACAGAACAACGGAATAGAGTTTAAGCAATGTATTACTGGAACAACAACGTAAAAAGGTTACAACTGAAAAGAGTAGTAAATGTCACCGAGCAGGCGAGGGTCGCTCTGGTGTTTAATCCACATCTAGGATCAAAAGGTCTATGGTTTATATAATGGATAGAACAGTTCATTTGGAGGGTGATTCCCCCACAACACTAGGAGAGAAAGGAGGGCGATTTAATCAGCGGCCGCGAGACACTATGATGGGTGGCATTAGTTATTTTAATTATATCAGACGTCTACGCGAGAAATATTCTGGGGCAAAAAGGTTAAATAAGAAAAAAGGAAGAATGGAAAGAATTAAGATAAGGGTGTTAGATACGTCAGATGTCTGCTCCCTCTCTCTCTCTTTAATTTTGATTTCAAATGATGAATTTTCAAATAAGTTTTCGTTATAATACATTTACTTTATATATCATTTTAAAGAGCGTTTTTCACTCTATCTAATTGTTTAAATTACAACTGTTTTAAAACAATTATATATTCTTTCCGAAATGTTGAATACAAAATCGAAAAAAAAAAAACGAAAACAAATTCGCACGATTTTCTTATTTCAATTCAAACTAGGCCGAAAAGCTGCTGAAACAGCCCGCGATATCAACGAAGCTTTTGTCCCAGGAACCACTACGGAACGCACAGCATAATTGCGATTTAAGAAATTTCGTGGCAGCGACGAGAGTCTTGAAGATGATGAGCGTAGTGGTCGGCTATCGGATGTTGTTGAAAACGATCAATTAAGAGATCGATTGGAAAGACGAAATGACTTGATAAATAGGTGCCTCACGAATTTAACAACAATCAAATGAAACTCCGTTATGAAGTAGCACCTTCTCGTCTTTTACGCAACAAGAACAACACGTTTCCCAACCAGGTTATGACTTGCGATTGAAAGTGGGTTCTTTACGACAAACGGCGACGCTCAGCTCTGTGATTTGACGCCGACGGAGCTCCACTACACTTGTCGAAGCCAGAGTTGCATTAAAAGAAGTCATGTTCTGTTTGATGGTCTGCGACCTGTCTTATCCATTACAATTTTTTTTAATGCAGGTAAAACCATTACGGCGTAAGAAATACTGTCAGCAAATGGATGAAATGCATCAGAAACTTCGACAACAACACTCAGCATTAGTCAACAGAAAAGGCCCAATTCTGCTCCTCGACAATGTCCGACCGCACGTTGGTAAACTAACCCTGCAGAAGTTGAACGAATTAGGCTAGAAACTCGGCCTCATCTGCTATACTCTTCAGACATCTCACCTACCGACTACCACTTTTTCAAGCATCTTGACAACTTTCTTCATAAAAAATGCTTGAAAAAATCTAAGCAATATCCAAACGCCCTCAGCGACTTCATCGCCACCAGAACGCAAGATTTTTACGTTATTGACATAAATACACTCGTTTTGCGTTGGAAAAATGTGTTGATTGTGATTATTTCGATCAATACTTTTTTGTTTAAGCCAAGATATGTTCATCTGAAATTAAAAGAAAACTGCAAGACCTTTCTTGTCAACCGGATTATTATTATTATTATTATTATTATTATTATTATTATTATTATTATTATTATTATTATTATATGCTACATGTAGATTAAAACCAAATAGTACTAAGATCGGAGAACAAAGTTATAATTACTGGTAGGATTCGAACATTAATGTAACGACTTGATATAATTTCTCCCACGTTCTAAACGAGTATTTAAAAGGATTCCTAATGGCTAGAAAGGATATATCCAAATCCTAGCGAACTGTATATAGATAATAGTAGTAATTTATAAAAAATATATATGACAAAGTTTTTATAAATTACTACCTAGCTCTACCTATATATTGAGCACTGTTGAAGTAAATACTTAAAATTTAAGCATAAAATTATACTTTCGTATATTAATTTATGTGATTAAAAGTAGTCATATATATATATATATATATATATATATATATATATATATATATATCTGTATGTGTGTGTGTGTGTAAGTGAACGTGTCTGTGTGTGTGTCTGTGTGTGTGTCTGTGTACATTTCCCTACACAATAACTCTGTCAATTTTAAGTCTACAGACTCAAAATTTGATATACAGGGTACTGAGATTTGGGAAAATCTTTGTGATCGGTTTTCCGCCAGAAATTCGGCGGTTAAAGGGTTGAAGTTCAACGATTTGACCTTTTAGAACTCTACCAAACTCCTTCAACAATTATAAAAATTAATTAAAATTTTAGATATAGGTTCCTTGGACATGGATCTAACTTAATAACTTGATTTGAGTCCAAAACAATAAATGTTAAGAGGTCATAATAGGGGTCAAAGTTTTAAAAAAAATTGACCGCTTTTTTTTTTTTGCTCAACATACACCTCCAAACACCCGGGCCACGTCGGGCTGAAATGCTGGTATATATATATATATATTCAGAATTGTTTTACAAAAAAATCTATCCACGCACTTGTTTCTGCCCATTTCAGAACACATTTTGTCTTGATTGAAATCTTAGATATTGCGTTTCTAATTTTTTTAGATGAGGATTGGTTATTCGTATTATTTGAATTCTTCGAATTAGTGTTCTTATCTCGAGTGTCATTTTCACAGAGTTTCAGTCGACGTTACCTCCAACCTACTTCACGGGTATGTTGTCGAACTCAGCAATGTTTCTTTCGAACCCGAAAATCTGTGCATGTGTGTTTGTTGTAAGAATGCTGTTACAAAACCAGTGTGCCCCCCCCCCCAAAAAAAACAGTGCTGAAGTCGGAAAAAATTTAAAGTGAGTAATTCACCTTACTCTGGTTGACCAAAGATAACGGAAAATTGACAGTTATGAAACCAATAATTTTAAAGTATATCCAGCTTTCCTTATTTGATCCTCAATGTATATCTTTTATACAATGCTTAAGATATTACAAATAAATATCTTTTATACAATGCTTAAGATATTACAAATAAATATCTTTTATGCAATGCTTAAGATATTACAAATAAATATCTTTTATACAATGCTTAAGATATTACAAATAAATATCTTTTATACAATGCTTAAGATATTACAAATAAATATCTTTTATACAATGCTTAAGATATTACAAATAAATATCTTTTATACAATGCTTAAGATATTACAAATAAATATCTTTTATACAATGCTTAAGATATTACAAATAAATATCTTTTATACAATGCTTAAGATATTACAAATAAATATCTTTTATACAATGCTTAAGATATTACAAATAAATATCTTTTATACAATGCTTAAGATATTACAAATAAATATCTTTTATGCAATGCTTAAGATATTACAAATAAATATCTTTTATACAATGCTTAAGATATTACAAATAAATATCTTTTATGCAATGCTTAAGATATTACAAATAAAGCCCTTGCGTTATGTATTAGCTGCAGCCGGTTGTTCAAAATGCGATAGTGGGCCAACACAACACAGTTGACTTATAAAATAATATTTTATTTTTATTTCACACCGACAAATCAGTTTCTGATTATAAGCTATTACTGGTGCATGGCTGGGTCGGATGTTGGCGGTGAAGAAATGTATCAGTCTTGCTTCTCTCTGACCGATTGCCCCGTTTTCTCTTTGTAAGGATTTATATAAACATTATTTTCCCGTTTGAATGTTTATTATTTCTTATTGTCTATTGTTTAAATCTTTTGACCGATATCCTCTCAATTATTTCTGAGTCAAATTATGCATTCCAATAGATAATGGTGAATGGCCCCGAACTCCTCATATGGAATTCATCTGCATGTATGCAACCCGTCGAGTGTTTCTCTTCCCTGGGACACCTACTAACATCCAACACAGGCTCAAACGAAAAAAAAAAGTAAATAAACAGATGAAAATTTTAATTGATTAGATGTAGAGATGCAAATGAAATAGATAATAATCAAAGTGGCTGATTGGTAAACATGAGCAAATTCCAAATGCGAAGATGGCATTTTAAAATTGCAGTAAAAGAATTTTCCAGTGGGAAAAGCTTTAAGCGAAAAAAAAATTATTGGTGTCGATGAGGAAAAAGTACAAAAGGTGGTACAATACAAAGAAAATAATTGTACCACATTTTTAAAAATACTTTTTGCCATCAAGCCTCGACTTCATTAGGAATACCATTGTAACTTATACATTTCTGCATTATTACCAACTTTTATACAAATATCACTTCCTTCATAATTTGTAGTTTTCAATTTATACATAAATCAGCAAAATTATAACATTATTTTCCTAATTATTTTCCTCTGATGATAAGATCCATTCTTTGAAACTGCATGGAATAAGAAAAATTTGTAGTTTTTATTTTGTATTCCTTGTCTAATAATAAATTGTAAATTCTAATCACAGGGTTTAAATTGAATTTCTTATACATATATATGTATATACTAGCAGAGCGGGGGGCGCCCGATTTGCCCGGACGTAAAATACACTTAAATATGATATTTAAACTTGCCAAATTATGTATATATCATTATAAAGTCGTGATTTCAAAAGTTTTTTTTTTTTTTAAAAGCAGTATTTAGGTGTCATCAGCTAGAATCGAAACCGTAGCATTCAAAGCTCGTGATGTTGTCATTGTACAAACGTGACACGCATCAACCATCTCAACAAAAATAACCTTCTTAGTGACACTCAATATGGTTTCCGTTCTGCTAGATCTACAGCAGATGTGCTTGCAGTTATATCGCATAGGATTAGCAAATCTCTCGACGGTGGCAATCTTTCTAGGGCAATTGCTCTTGACATATCTAAAGCCTTTGATAGGGTATGGCATAAAGGTTTACTTCATACGATCGCTAGCTATGGTATAACTGGAAAAGTCTTCTCAATTATTAAATCATTTCTTTCTGATAGTTTCATAAGAGTAGTAGTTGAGGGGCAAAAATCAGAAGCTCACAATATTAATGCCGGTGTCCCTCAGCGGTCCATCCTGGGCCCAACTCTTTTCATGATCTACATTAATGATCTTCCAAATCACATCCTTACATCATTCGTAGACATTTATGCTGACGACACTACCATTTATGGTAGCACATCTAAGACACTAAACGACCAAGTTCTCTCCAATTATCTCTCCTCTGATCTTGAACACGTAGTACAATGGGGAAAGGAGTGGTTGGTTACTTTTAATGCATCTAAAACCAAGCTTCTCTCTTTACATCATCAACATTCTAATCGACATTTGCCATCAATTGAAATGAATGGCTCTCGTCTTCAGGAGGCCTCAAGTTTTGACAAGCTTCTGGGCTTGACCATTACTCCTGATCTTAAATGGAACACGTACATCAAATCTGTTGCCAAGGCCGCTGGAAAAATGGTGGGATCTTTCTATCGATCCGGTAAATATCTCACTGCTGATGCTATTCTCTATCTATATAAGAGCCAGGTACATCCAAGGATGGAATACTGTTGCCACATCTGGGCAGGAGCTGCTAGAAAGGACTTGTCCTGCCTTGATAGAGTTCAAAATAGACTTCGTAGCCTCGTAGGAGATGCCCTTTTCTCCTCCTTGCAACCTCTATCTCACAGAAGAGATGTTGCGAGTTTGTCTCTGCTGTATCGTTATTTTCATGGAAAGTGTTCGACTGAGCTTCAATCTATGGTCCCCCCCTCGCCAAACTTTCACAAGAAACACTCGTCTAGCTGTAAACACTATCAATAATTCCCCCCACTCTTTATCTGTGCCTAAACCTAAACGTAGATTCCATGAACAAAGCTTCTTTCTTAGAACTGCACGACTGTGGAATTGTCTTCCATTTTCCTGCTTTCCGGATGACTACAATATGGTTGTGTTCAAGTCTAAAGTAAATAAGTTCTTGATGAGCCGTTCCATATAAGTTATCAAATTTACCAAATTTTCATTACTAATGATTACTATATTGTCCAATTTCTACTGTACACTCTTTAACCCCTATCCTTGAGTGGCCTTTGGGCCTTGATAATGTAGTGATGCCTATGTAAAAAAACAAAAAAAAACAAATAAAAATAAAAGATTAAAAATAAATGAACATGAATGTACAGAATGTTTAACGATTTTTTCAATTTTGACCCATTTTTAAACCATTTAAAACAATTTTAATCGGCCAAGGACACAGAAAAGAACGGCCCGTAAAAGATCCAATCATTTGAGAGCTCTAGCGTCGCTTTGCGACTTTTAGTGTCGGATAAGACAGAGTTTGAAAATATAGAGACAAAAAGACCAACAGACAGACAGACAGACAGGCAGACAGACAGACATATAGCCGTTTACATATTAAATATTTAGCCGCTAAATTCTTCAATTCTGTCTGTCTGAGGCATCCGTCAGTCGAAACGACTATGGATCAGCGCGTATTAAGATGTTGCCTGTATGCATCCTTTTGTGTGACTGCAGAGACCAATTCTTGATTTGCATAGTCTGCCACAGCCTTGACATACGAAGGTTGTTATGCAATTTGCCTCTTCGTCCGGCTGTTCCGCCTGTACACTCGCTCCTCTCCTAGCTCTCTTTGCAGCGTTTTCAACATGAAGGGTCCTCTCGCTGATGGTAATCCCCTGGCGTATCATTCAATTACTTGTCACATAACAGTGAAATTAGCAGGAAACAGTAATCATAGATCAAAGATGGTTTTTTATCGAGAAAAATCTCTGAATAGATGAATAACGCGATGATATCGACGAGTTGAAATGCAAAATGTTCATTTCAATTTGCCGACATATTTCTATTACATTTGCGCACACGCAAATTCATTCATAACTTGAAGTGGGTTAATTGTTAATTTTTCTTATCTGTATATCGACAGCTCAAACGGTAAGGAGCTCGGCTTGAGCACTAGATGTTTTGGTTTCGATTCTAAACAATAGCACCAAAGTTATTTTTAACTAAACTATTAATATCCGTACTGTATAGTAGGTACAATAAAATATTCAATAGAGAATTGACCCTATAATAATAAATGTCGACTCAGGAGAGGTGTGATTGGGGATTGACCCTATAATAATAAATGCGAAATATCATTGAATTAAAATGTATTTAAGCGTATTTTACAACTGGGAAAAACCCTGCGCTCCACACACACACACACACACACACACACACACACACACACACACACACACACATATATATATATATATATATATATATATATCGCGTTGACACACCGGTTCTCGTCAGATCATCGAAGTTAAGCAACGTTGAGCCTGGTTAGTACCAGATGGGTGACCGTTTCGGAAAATCTAGGCGCTGTATTCGCTCTCCGCTTATCTCGGCATTTGTTTCTAGTTGTCCTGTACATAAATTTCACTTACCACTGGTATTTGACAATGTCGACTCAGGAGAAGTGTGGTTGGGGATTGTGCACCTCCTGCTACAAAAATTTCACGCACAGGCAATCCTTCGTGTGTATCCATAGTCTGTCAAAGACTGAAGGAGCCCTTATATATATATATATATAATGTTGATTTATATTTTTTATTCAATTTTCACCCCAAACAAGGCACAGTGCACTTTGAAGTAGGGGGCATAAGTTGAAGGATATTATGAAGGGAACATGAGCAGCAAAATGTCTGTTCACATTACACTGAACTTCTGCATGTCAATTCAGTTAAGAAAGCAGAATCCCGGAAGGGGGTTCCGAAGTCTAGCAGTTCTTAAGAAGAAACTATTGGAGTAAAAGGCTTTCTTACACCTAGAGATCCCTACTCTGAAGAGGTGGGATTTAGCTGCTTGTCGAATTTGTCGGGTGTATTTACGGCGAGGGGATACAAGTGCTTGTAGTTCGTCGGAACATTCGTCATTAAAATACTTGTAGAACAGACAGAGAGATGCACCATTTCGTCCATTGGACAGAGGCTGAAGCTTAGATGATAGTACAGGACCTATCAGGTTTGGCGACTCTCTTTTAAATTCTGTCCAGGAGTGAGAAACTAGTAGAAGATGCACGAACCAAAATGCATGTCAGTTTAGTAAATGATGGCCTTATAGAGATACAGGATAATTTCAGGCGTAAGTAGTTTCCTAACACGGTAGAAAGAGCCCACCTTTTAGACGCCTTGTGGTTAGAAACAACTCCTCACCGGCTATAAAAACGTTGGAACAAACCAATGTACTGTATAAATTCAAATGCTCTATGGGAGAATGTAACTCCGAAAATAATTCATACATCGGGCATACAACAACAACGTTGTCTCGGCGGATAACCATGCATCTAAATAATACTAGTGCTATATATAAACATTTGATAAAAGAACATAACTGTCCCTCCTTCAATCTTAGAAAGGTCCTTGTTGACAATATAAAAATTATACAACATGAAAATAATATTTAAAAATTGAAAAGTTTTTGAAGCATCATATATTAGAACATTCAACAGTTCTAAAACTTAAAAGATATTGCATTCTAGAAAAGCAGTAACGTTCTAAAATGTCTTGCGTAGTTCATATTGGACGAACTTTGTTAACGGTGTCCACAAACTTGCTGGTTTTAATACTCAAATTTTTAATCGACCTATATTTTTAATCGACATTTCATCGAATCTATATATTTTAACTTATCGCCGTTTACTGTATATTTTAGTTTTCATTATTAATTCTCATTTTCGCTCCTTCGAATTTTTACTTCAACACTTGATGATGATTTGTGGACGAATCGAAAGCGCTTGTGATAGCAACAATTATGGAACTTTTATTAATATTTTTGATTTTTATACAAAGAAAATTATACGGAAAATCGAAAAATTAAAAAATAAAAAGAATCATAAAGCAAAGTGTCTCCGTTGCATTTGCACCAGTATGCATACATGTCCTGGTGTTCTCCAGTTTGCCATTTTTCCTATGCGTTTCTTTAGGGTTGCCTTGCTGATTTCATTCACTATTCCTTCTTCTATTTGTTGTAACTCTTCTTTCATGTCTTTCAGCCACTCGGCATTTCTATTGTGATCTCGTCGTTTTTCCCATATTTTACTCCAGTACAGTTTTGTTTCTGTCGGATTTGGTTGTTCTGTTTTTGTTTTTCCTCCGTTCACATTTTGGTAGAATTGGCTTTCATTGTTTTCAAATGTCCTGATTTGTTTGCATTGTTCAGATTTTTATCTATATGGTCTCTATCTCGCTTCTTTTGCTTTTATTTTTTTGGTCCAGTTCTTCATATTTCTTCTTCTTCTTCTTCTTCTTCTTCTTCTTCTTCTTCTTCTTCTTCTTATTCTTCTTCTTCTTCTTCTTCTTCTTCTTCTTCTTCTTCTTCTTCTTCTTCTTCTACTTCTTCTTCTTCTTATTATTATTATTAGTAGTAGTAGTAGTAGTAGTAGTATTAGGTGGAGCATTATATCTGAGGGTTTAATACATTTTGTTTTTATCTTAACCGAGACAACTGAGTGATCGGAAGATACCGATGGAAACAGAAGGGAGGATGAGCACATTTCTGGACAAGTTGTACGAAAAAAAAAGTCGAGGAGACTTGCATATTGTCTGTCTAAGTCGAGCATGCGAGTGGGTTTGTGAACAATTTGCGTTAGGTCATAGGCAATGAAGAAATCATGACAATACCTCCCCTCACATTGGATTTTTTGGTCTTATAAATCCACGTTTATTTATTATCTGATCTTCCATAGTCGGGTCCGTACCGATTGGTATATATATTATTCCTTAATTGGAATTCATTATTGAGATGTGTATTATTAATTTATTTATTGCCGATTCTTCCATTATCTTCATCACCAACAAGAACATCCCTTGGCTTTTTCGGTTTTTTTTTTTTTTGCTTTCGTTAAGAGTCGCACTTTTTAATTTTTTTTACAAGGAAGTCACCACTTATCAAGGCCTGGAGGCCACTCGGGGATAAGGGTCATTGCGTGTACAGTAATTAATGGGGCACTATCATAGTAATCGTTAGTAATGGAGATCTGATAAAGTGTCTTACTTAAGGGGGCGGTTTATCAGGAACTTGTTTATGTTGGACTTGAAAACATCCAAGCTGTAGTCAGGTGGGAAACAGGCAAACGGAAGAGAGCTTCACAGGCGTGCAGTTCTAAGAAAGAAGCTTTGTTCATGGAATCTACGTTTTGAATTAGGCACAGATAAAGAGTGGGGAAAATTACTGACAGTGGTTTCAGCTAGACGGGTGTTTTTCCTGAAAGATTGGTGAGGGAGGACCAGAGATTGGAGCTCAGACGAGCACTTCCCATGAAAATAACGATAAAACAACGACAGGCTCGCAACGTCCTTTCTGTGGGAGAGAGGTTGCAGTGAAGAGAAAAGGGCATCCCCCACTAGGCACTTCTTCGTTTACAAAGTCATTCGGCAGAAGTGACGTCGGACAAATTTAAAACTACGGATGACCAACACTATATTTAATGTAGTTTTCTTTTTCTTTTTGTTTTTTTTTAAACAAATATAAAAATACAAGCTTTATTCAAACAGTCTTTATTTGAATTTTTAACAAGTTTATTTGAACTTTTAACAAGATTATAACCGTTATAATAAAAATATGTTTATGCACTGTTTTTTTTTTTTAAATTAAACATCAGATGTTGGCTACTTAACCTGCACGATTTGATTCGGGAATTATAAGACGATTTCTAGTGTGTTTGCAGTAATATGGTGAGTGTGATCTCTAGCTAGGATTAACATAGACAACCCAAAGTACAATGACGACGATGACCAAAAGCTCCCTCCACAATTTTTGAGTGGCCTTGTGCCAATTTTATTTTGTCATTCTGCTTTGTTTTTTGTAACATTTCATGAAAAAAAAAATGTAAATTAAACATCAAGTGTTGAATTTTTTTTCACGTCAACCATAAAAATAGAACTGTTATGAAAGCATTTATGACCTTTTTTTTGTATAAATTTATAATTCATTTTTTCCAACAATGAATGCTAATGAACTGTTTTTTAATCAAACAGAATACAGTTCATATATATATATATATGTATATATATATATATATATATATATATATATATATATATGAATAAAAAAGAATACGAAAAGTATAAAAGCTTATAACTTTTCTTTATTCGTTTTCAATTGGTGACGTGCAGGAATACAAAATAATATTATGAAAAAAAAATTAAAAAAACTTTTTTTATAAGTACATAATTTTCGACCGAACCTTCAGTCTTCATCGGTGTAGTGAAAGTATATATATATATATATATATATATATATATATATATATATATATGTATATATATATATATATATATAAAAGTTCATAACTATATATAAAAAAAGTTCATAAATATTAAAAAAAGAAACAGTTCATGAATATTTTTATAACAGCTATATTTTTATGTTTGATGTAAAAAACAAAATTTCATTAATCTCTGATGTTTAATAAATTAAAAAAAACAGTTCATAAATATATTATGAAAACAATCACTTCATAGATATTTTTTTTTTTAATAGTTCTATTTTTTAAATATGTTTGGTGAAAAAAATTATAATTACCAACACCTGATGTTTGATTAAAAAAAGAAGAACAGTTCATGAACATATTTTTATTATAAAGGTTATAATTTTGTTACAAAAGTTCAAATAAAGACTATTTAAATAGAACTAGTATTTTTATATTTGCTTTAAAAAATTATATATAAATGTTGATAATTCGTACCCCGAATTTTGTTTCTGACGTCACTTCCGTCGAATGGCTTTGTAAACAAAGAAGTACGACTTAATAACCAAATTTTTTATGTGTGTGTGTGTGAGTTTGATAATTGTTCTTTGATAAGTGTTTTTTAATATAAGTGCTTTTTTGGTCTTTTTCTAGTTTTTTTTCTTCTTTTCGTTTATCGATTCATTTTTACATACATTCTTTTTTTTCTTTTCATCTCTTGGCTTTTCTTTGTTCGTTTACGTCTTTCTACCGTTTCTTCTTAGTTTATGTTGTTTATTTATTTCCATTTCGTAATTCACACACATCCTTTACAGTTTTCTTAAACGAACTTTTATACCCTCTTAATGTATCAGTTATATTTCTTTTCTTTCTATATTTCTATAATTTCTACGTTTATTTATTCATTTATTTATTTACATGTTTTTGTATGTCTGGATATCTTTCTTTTCAGGTCAATTATGTATTTTAATTTAGCGTGTTTTCTCAAATCCAATCAGTTTTGTTGTATTTGTTTTCTTATTTTGTTATTTTCATTCTTTCTTTATTTTAAAGTAATTTCTATTCTATTTTTATGCATATATTATCCATATTTCTTTTCTGTTGTGCATCCTTCAAAGTAAGCGCCAAAATAGCTTCGGTATCTGGCACCACTTTCTTTTTACCATTTAATTTTTTGGTTCTTATAGTTGCAGAATGTCACCAGGAGTACTAATAAATTAATCCCATTACACACACACACACACACACACACACACACACACACACACACACACACACACACACACACACACACACACACACACACACACACACATATATATATATTAGTTTTTAAAAAGCTTCCAAGACTATATATATATATATATATATATATATATATATATATATATATATATATGGAGTTTTCGGCTAAGATCACAGTGTAGTATATGTTCTGATACTACACTTCGCCTTTTCTGACCTCGATCAGTGAAGGAGAAATCTTTCCAGGGTGAGGCAATTTTAATTTTTGTTCCTATACAGAGTGCCCCGACCTTGTGTCTAACTCTGTCCTCGTGAGGAGACAAGCAAACAGGGACATATGAAGATTTCGAATGCAAAACGCGATGAATTCAGTTTCTTTAAATTAAAAAAATATTTTCTATAACTCAAGTATATATATATATATATATATATATATATATATATATATATATATATAAAGTTTTAGAACTAAAAGCTAAGGATGAGGTAATCCTGACAGAAACCCCCAGAGGAGCTTATGTGATCTGTCCTTCGCAGGTCAGCAAAGTGTCTTAGTGTGACAGGATCTTTCAATCTATTTGGTTGGTCTTAATTTCGCAACTGGGTTGATATGTCGCCGCTTCGTTGATCTGTCGCACTAGAAGAAAAGCAATTCCATGCGCACAAAAGAAAAACAACTCAGTGCTATATTCTACTGATTAAGTTAAAGAAAATATATACAAATATGAAATTATATACAATTGTCTATAGTTAAATATTGATTTGGCTGACTCTGCTGAGCCGATAAACAGATTTCTCTCTGTATTGCGGTGATGAGAGGGAGAGTATATGGCGATTCTCGACAAGTTATTCTGTCACTAGTTAGTCTCCTGCGGCTAACGGTGGTTCAAGTAAGCAGGAAGAAAAAACAAAAAAAAAGAGTAAAACTCAACTTATATACGTTTGAAATGTACGTCCCCTTCTTGGTAAAGGGCCCTTCGACCCGTCCAGAGTGCAGGACAGCGCTTGTCACTTCAGAACTATGGAGACAATATATATATATATATATATATATATATATATATATATATATATATATATATATATATATATATTGCTGCATTATCAGAAACCCGTCTCCTGGGAGAATATCAAATGACAGAGGTATCATCAGGATACACACTCTTTTAGTAGATAAACCGGAAGGTGTCCGTAGAAATGGTGGAATAAATTTTGCAATGAAAACATCTTTGGTTTATACTGTGGAATTTCTTTCCAGTATCTTTGATCGCAACATGAAATTTCGTGTTCCTCACTATTCTTTCAGTCTATGCACCAACCCTTCAAGCGAATGAAGATGACATATCGTGTTTCTACGAGTCTCTGTGTTTCGTTGTTGCATCTACACATATCAATGAAAAACTTGTTATTCTTAGTGATTTCTATGCCCGTGTTGGGGAAAACTATGAGACTTGGGATGCTCTTGGCCGCTATAGTATCAGTACTATGAATGTTAATGGCCTTAAACTACCAGAGCTGTGTTCAGAATTTAATCTTACTATCTGTAACACTTTTTTGTACCGTAAACCGAAGTACAAATCTACTTGGACACATCTACATTCAAGGCATGGTCATCTTATTGACTTCATCATAACTCGAAAACGCGACCTTCGGGATGCATATATTGTTGGTGTCATACGCAGTGCTGAATGTGACACTGATCACAAGTTGGGGAGAGGAAAGGTTAATCTACGAATCTGTAAGAAAGTTCATCATAGTGGCGTTAAGGTGCCTAGCCGTATTGATGTCGCCAAGTTAAAATTGCCTGAAGTTCAAAAGAGTATGGTAGAAAAGCTTGATTAATCTTGCATTTGATCGACATGGGTGAATTTCAAGACTCAGGTTTATTCTGTTGGTGGTGAAGTCTCTAACTTCAAAAGAAATAAGAACAGAGACTGGTTCGACGAAAATAATCTTGAAATTAATCAATTGTTGATGAATAAACTGGTAATTTATGAATCTTTAATTCATGGAAACCATTCTGATCATACAACTAATCTGCGACAATACAAAGAGGTCAAAGCCACATTGAAACGTGAGCTAAGGAAAATGAAAAACCAATGGTGGATGAATATAACAGAGAAGATCCAAAAGGCGTTTGATACAAAGAATTCGAAAGAATTTTATAGACTCCTGCGCCAAGTATTTGGTCCTCCTACCTCGAAAGATTGTTCTATTGTCATTAAGGACCCAGAAAATATTTTGAAAAATAGTAGGAGCACTTTACTGGTGTGTTTCACAATTCATCAGCAGTGGATGCTGATGCAATTGATAGCCTATCACAATGTGATTGATGTCGTATTCAGAATGGATTATTTGCATAGTCAGCTATCGCACAAGTCAGCGGTGGCAAGGCACCTAGTTTAGATGGTCTTCCGGTGGAACTTCTTAAGATTGGAGGTGCGAATGTTGTTGCTGCTATCCTTGATTTTATAGAGGAGATCTTGGAGGGTACTCCTGTTCCACAGGATTGAATTGATAGTGTCTTGGTGACCCTGTTTAAAGGAAAGGAACAGAAGAATGTTTGTAACCACTACTGTGAGATCATACTGTTGGGGGATGCCGGGAAAGTTCTTGCACAATTTCTATTAAACAGTTTACTGGAAGATGTTTGTTCTAATGCTATTCCAGAGTCACGAAATTGCTTTAGGTCTGGCAAAGGGATTATGGATATGATTTTTTCGGCCCAGATAGTTCAGGAGAAATGCATTGAGCAACAGATGCCGCTGTATCAAGTGTTTGTGGATCTGGCCAAAACATTTGGCACCGTTAACAGGGATGCTCTCGGGTTGATCTTAGAGAAAGTAGTGTGTGTCCTCCAACCTTTGTTAGACAATTCAAGGAACTGCACAGGGATATGGAAGCTCGGATCTCATTTAACGGAAAATTGTCTGATGAAATCCCAGTTGACATTGGCGTCAAACAAGGTGACATTCCTGTCCCTACTCTGTTCTCTATATTTTTTGCTGCTCTACTTTCTCATGCGTTTCAAGATTGTGATAAGGGTGTCATGTTAAAGTTTCGAACCACAGGTCGCATATTTAATCTTAGAAGGTTTAATGCCAAAACCAATCTGCATCATGTCTTAGTTAAGAAGCTGCTGTATGCAAACTGTGCTGTTTTTGTCGCACACTTAGGTTGATATGCAGCATATAATGGATCGCTTTCGTTTGAAGATCAGTCTGTCTAAAACAAAGGTGATGTTCACTCCTGCATCGGGCCAGTCATGCGCGGAGCCATAGATCATAATCTGCGGTGATAGGCTAGGAGTAGTCGATTCCCTTGTATTTGGCAGTTTTCTGTCAAAAGATGGCGCTCTTGATACTGAAATCCAAAGACAAATTCAGAAAGCTGCTGTATTTTTTGTAAAGTTAGAGAATAGATTGTTGTCTTATCATGGCATCATGGACATGACAAGGATCTGCGTTTACAAGACCTGTGTGTTAACCACACTGTTGTATTCATCAAAGGCATGGACATTGCATCAAAGGCACATTAAATGGCTTGAACGATTTCACCCCAAATGCTCGAGACGTATCTTAAACATCAAATGGCAAGCACAAATACTCGACACTGAAGTCCTTGTGAGAGCATGTTGCTTTAGTATTGAGACCCTTGTAATCAGATCTCACATGCGTTAGGTGAGCCACGTGGTTCGAATGAAAGATTGTAAGCTGCCGAAACAAATTCTTTATGGGAAGCTAGAAAATGGCAAGCGCCCTCAACATAAGCTTAGGAAGAGGTTCAGGGACTATACAAAGAACAATTTGAAAATCCTGCAAATCAACATCGACACGTGGGAGGAAATTACTCTGCCAAAGCCGAAGTGGCGAAAGCTTGTACGTGAAAGTTATGATGCTCTAGAGAAAAAAGAAGCAGACCAACGGCAATCTGAAACGAGATGTTTGCAAAGGTTTAATTGATGTTCTTACCCATGACGCACAGAGGTGAAAATGTGAACGAGTGATTCAGTCAAAAGTTGGCTACGTCAACATCCTTAAGTTACACAAAACTCCTGCTCAAGTTAACTTTGTACCAAAGTCCGGACAAAACGATTTGTTTGATATGCAGCAAAGTTTACAAGTCTACTGCTGGTTTGAGAAGACATCTGATTGTTCATAGGAATACTCTTTAACCTCCAGAGGAAGTTAACTCAGTGGAAATTGCTCAATTTGTATGTCATATCAGCTTCAAGATGTCCAAATCTGCGGCTAAACTGCAGAGCTATCTGAGATGGCATGGACAAGGAGACGTGACGGCGATCATCTGGAAATATGCAGCAATCAGACACACCACATACACACACACACACACACACACACACACACACACACACACACACACACACAAATATATATTATTTTATTTTTTTTATTTTATTATTTATTATTTATTAGGGCGACTTTCTAAGAAAAACACCGGGACTCCGAGGCGGAGACATAAACATTACTATCGTTCAAAAAATCAAAACAAAAACCACTTAAACAGATTAACGCTAAAAACGAAGCAGTAAATCGTCTATGGAAACATAGCGGAGGGGATTAGGGCGCTGGACTCAAATACATAAGGTCCAAGGTTCGAATCCTACCAACAGTCAAGCTACGCTGAAGAGGAGTAGGGCTCAGAAACACGCGTGTCCGTAGATTACTGTTTTTAAAAAAATAATAAATAAATAAATAATACGTCCAAATAAAAAAGGGCGTCTTTCTAAGAAAAACACCGGGTCACCTATACTAATCAAGAAAAAGAAAATTTCCAAACCAAATATAAATATAGTTATTCATATCTTAATCCCAACCAAATGAAAAGCTCAATACATTACGATAAATAATAATAAGGACGAAGCTGTAAAATAAAAGTTTACAAAACTTTTTTTTACGTTTCCGGTCGTCTGACACTCATTGCCATGACATCGTGTAACCCACTTTCAACTCTACGTTCCCCACTTTTTCTTTTCCCCAATCACTTTCACCTTTTCATGGAAGCGTTTTCTTGGCGGTCTTCAATTTTTTAATCTCCAATATCTGACGCTTTGTTTTTCAATTTCAACCACTGAAGCAAGCACCCGCTGTTGTTCATTTACCTGCAAATAACAACCTCCATTACACTGGACTTCTTCTTTAAATACGGTTGATTGTTTTTATTCTAATGTTGAACTCATAATGAACTGTCCACATGAACTGTTTTCCATATTTATATTCTTATGTTTTTTTTTTAAAGTTTTGTGACTACAAATCATAAAACTTTTAGTTTCATCCTATGCAGTAACCAACAAATACATAGAAATGATAAAATTTTTAGCGTGACTATCTGATTATCTTGCTAACAATCTTTCCTCTGATGAGAAGAATTTACATTCTTTGAAACTTCGCGGATTAAGGATTACCTAGCAACCAGCTTTGGAGTATTCTGCCGAATAATAAAAACTTTTTGTAAACACACACACACGCACACACACACACACACACACACACACACACACACACACACACACACACACACACACACACACACACACACACACACACACACACACACACACACACACACACATATATATATATATTAATCCGTAACGAATGAAGCAATTTTTGTAGGAAATCGCAAGTGGGAGTGCTCAATGCGTAACAGAACTTAAATAAAAATAAAAAAAAAATTAAAAAAAAAACACAACACGAACTTAGCCCACTCTCATCTATATATATATATAACATTAGATGTATGTGTGTGTAAATATTTAACAAGTAAACTCTTAAACTGCTGATCACATAAACTTAAATTACGGGAAATAGTAATTATATACCAAGGATGGCTTATAACGAGTAAAATCTTTGTTTGGATTGATGAATAACACGTACAGATATATATCGGCAAGTTGTATTGCGAAATGTTTATTTTTAACTCGACGAGATGTTCTTATTTCTTACTGCGCATGCTTACATCGAATTCATTTATTTAAAGGTGTTAATATTTAGACTTTTTATGTTTCTGACGATAGCAGCATCAGTCTGGAACGCTAAACGTTTTGGTTTCGATTCTAGTTGATGGTAACGAGTCATTTTTTATACTTTTGCTGTTATGTCTTTGTATTAATAAATGCGAACATTTGCATGCTTTTAAATATATTTAAACGTATTTTACAGCAAGCGGAATCCAAATATTTATTTACAGGCTTGGGAAATAAAACATTTAAAAAATTTTTTTACAGATTTTTTACAGTCTTTTAAGACAACTATTTTTCTGGAAATACCCCACGAACGAAGACAAAATTCAATGAAAGAATTCATACTTTTTTTAAGTAAATCTTCCAGGTCAGGCGACAAGTACAGTTTTGATAGAAAAGCTTACCTGGGCTAATGCCAGGTTTCTGCGTTTCTTTTCTTCTTTCTTATTTTTTCCAGGCAATATGTAAATATTGCTCAAGATTCAAAAATTAGAAATATTTATAGTCTAGCCTAACGTTAATCAGATTATTTTTCTTTAAATTAAATTATTACTCCTGTCTCCATCATACAATGTTTTTTTTCTATAAATAGCTTTTCATTTACTTTAAATAACTTTTCTCTTTTTCTTTAAAAAAATTCTCCTTTTCCTTTTTGTAAAGAAATAAGACGAAAAGACTATCTCTTTTCTTTTTTAAACATTCATCGATTAGATAAGCAAATGTTAATTTCAAATCAAAATTCTAAAGTTTTCGAATGCGCGTGTTGTGTTTTTTAGAAAGTTTTCCTTACACATTTATTGAATTCAAATATTTTCAAGAATATTATGACAACACAAAACAGAGGTTTATTTTTATACAAAATAGAAATTTCCGTAACTAATAAAATATAAATAATCATTAAATTTTGAGAAAACAAATATTAATTTCAATTAAAGTTTTTGAATACTTTATCTCTCTGACTAAAATACAAATTTTTTCGGTATTTTTTTACATCTATTACAACTTGCCGTTCACATTCAAAATGTCGACTTTTTAAGGTTTTCGTGTATGCTGACAACGAATACCACAGTTAAATTTTAGGCTGATAAGTAGTTTACCAAATATGAAAACACTTGTCATCCAACTTACAAGCTAATGTAATCCCTGGCGGCCATTTTTTCACAACCGGGGAATTAGTAATGCGCATGCGTAACGGTTTTCAGAATAAACACTTCCAACCTCCATATGTTAAGAACAGTTTTCGGAATAAACACCCCCAACGTTCCCATGTTAAGAACAACTTTCGGAATAAACACCTCAACCTCCCCATGTTAAGAACGGCTTTTGGAATAAACACCCCTTTTTTTCCAATTTTTTTTTTTGGGGGGGAGGGTAAAAACTTTGTCGTCTGCTTTAGTTGCGCGCATGCGTATTATTCACTGCTTGGTTGTGAAAACAAAATGACTACCAGGGATTACATTCGCTTTTACGTTGGATAGCATATATTTTAACATCTGGTAAACGACTTATCAGCCCTGAATTTAGCTGTGATATTCGTTGTCAGCATACCCGAAAACCTAGGAACGTCGACAATTACAATGAGAGCGATGAATTGTAGTTAATGTAAAAATTTACCAATTTTTGTTCAATAATTATCCGATATTCTAACAAATTTATGAAACATTTGAATTTCGTTTATCCTAATATAAATTTAAAGTTAAAATCAAATGGCCTAAACATAAAACTATGGATGAAGCATCACTTTTCCAGTCGCCCAACCAGTTTCGTAGTTTATTTGCCATTATGCTTTACAATTGTAATATTTCTTACGTAACAGATCCGTGGAAGAAGGATAAGACCCATCTCAACGAAGATATCCTGTATAGAGTCCTGCAAAACAATACTTATGTCAGTATCACTTTTTCAGATGACATCGTAAATAAAGTTTTGTGGCATTTTCAGAACAATCTTAGTTTATGAGGAAAACATCTTTCCGAATATGACTTGCCATCACCTCACATGAATGAACGTGCTATTCACCAATGACATTGTTTGTGAAACTTTATACCACTTATATGAACTGAGTAAGAATGTTTGTGTGTGTGTGTGTGTGTGGAATAGTGATGGGACGATTTCAATATTTTTCCCGATTCCGATACAATTACTGATTCCGGGCTAAATTCCCGATTCCGATACAATTACCGATTCCGATTCTTTGTAAATCTCTAAATATTTAACTATAGAGTTGTTATTTTCCCCGATTTACGAACCCCCCCCCCAAAAAAAAAAAACATATGTTAAATATGCAGATATTTTCCTAAACGTAAAATTACACTTGTGGAGGATGATCTATAGATTTTTGCTTTACTGGTATTTTAAAATCAATAAATATTTATTATTTCATCAATATTACTAGCAATGGAAGATTTTACTTTAAACAAAATCAAATAAAAAAAAAGACAATTAAAAAAAATCGTTTTGGCATCGGAAAATAGGCATCAATTTTTCCGATTCCGATTCCGATTAATCGTCACAATACTAGTGTGAAAATGAGTCAAGACTTCTAGATGCACAACGAACGATATATGACGTCATTATGGGGAGAGTAAATGAAGATACAAGTGATGCTCCAGGTGGTACAGAGAAGACATTCCTGTTAAATCTTCTTGCAAAAGTGAGATCTAATAGTAATATTGCATTGGCAGTTGTTTCTTCATGTAGAGCAGCAACACTTCTAGCTGGAGGTCGTACTACACACTCTAATTTCAGGTTGCCTCTTGATTTAGCCAGAAAATCTGAAAATTAATGTATTTGCAACATTCCGCGAGGTGCCAGTATGACCAGTTTATTACAACGAACTAGATTAATAGTTTGGGATGAATGTACTGTGGCTCAATAACATTGAATAGAGATTTTCAATTGCACAAATTACCATGTGGACCGATGGTAAATACAATTGGTGACCTGATAGCTAAGGTTTCCGATATATTGCTAAAAAATTTGCAAAATATTTGGATGGCTTTGTGAAAGAGCAATCTTGATCTCTAAAAATGATGCTTTGGATATGCTCAATTGCAATATTTTGCAAGAGTTGCCTGTGTTAGAGTATTTCTTATCAACCCAGTGATTGTGTTATTGATAGAGATCAAGTAGTAGACTTCCCTGCAGAATTTCTAAATTACAACCGCCTGGAATGCCACGTCATAACTTGATATTGAAGGAAAGAGCTCCAGTTATATTATTAAGAAATCTTGATCCGCATAAATTGTGTAATAACACACGGTTAAATAAATAAAATGTTTGAAAACTAATGTTCTGGAAGCCATGATTATAACTGGAAAATTTAATGGCGGAAACTGTGTTAATCTCTCGGATTCCCCTTATTCTTTCTGACGTGCCATTTCAGTTCACACCTGTTAGATGTAACACCCAAAATGTTGTTTATGTAGAGATACAAACCAGTGTTCGGATATGCATTGCTTGAAACTAAATTTTAATTATTTCATTAATAGAAGAGATTACTAATGTCAACTTTATACATAATGTACATTATATCATATTTTGAAAGAAGAAGGACAAAAAACTAAAAGCGTAAACAAGAAAAGAGGATTAGGGCTACTGGCGTTTCGTCTATAAAATAAAACACACCTACTGCTCCTACTTCATCAGACATGTGGAAAAAAAAGTATTATGGGTTAATGTTCCGTTTAATCAATATTTTTATGAATGAGGACGAATATTCAAATATATCAAATACAACCTGGTAACGCCGGATACTTCAGCTAGTTATAAATATAATTCAACTCTCTAACTTTTGTCAAATGTGGTGAGCTATGCTAACCTTACTAGTTCTCCTCATTTGAAAAGGCTCGAAAGGGTTAAATAAATTTTTAATGCGATTGTGCTAATTTTGTGTTGTGTTTTGTCTTTTAACATATACAGGGTGAACAGAAAGTCCTTGGACTATTTTTAGTTTTAAAATTAAATATTGTTAAAATAACTTTTTTTCTTTTCGAATAAAGTAAGTATTTAGTCTAACTATTGATCTAATTATTTTCAACAAAAATATTGAAATAATTTTGTTTAAACTTTCAGAAAAATGAGCAAACGAGAGGCCATAATTCAGCTTCATTGCGCGGGAAGGACAAACTCAGAGATTATTAAGCTCTTGAAAGTGGCTTAATCCACCGTGTACCATGTTGTGAACAGATTTAAGGAACTTGGTACATCTGAAGACCGTCCTAGGAGTGGAAGATCTCGAACTGCTCGAAGAAAGAAGGTGATTAAAGCTGTCCAAGAGAGAGTAAGGAGGAACCTGAAGAGATCTGCAAGACAAATGGCTAAAGACATGAATGTGAGCGTGACCTCGATGAGAACCATCGTAAAAAACGATCTCCAGTTGTTCCCCTACAAGATGAGAAACAGACAGTACCTCACACCTGCCCAAAAGCACAAGATACTTGAAAAAAGCAAAGCTTCTTCTTGGAGAACTGAAGGCTGGCACGGCAGAGCGAGAGATCGTTTTTTCTGATGAAAAACTCTTCACAATTGAATCGACTGTTAACAATCAGAACGACAGAGTTTACGCAAAATCTTCAGCAGACATTGATGACTCCGTGAGATTAGTTTTCCGCCGACAAAAGCCGTCTTCCCTCATGGTGTGGGCTGCAGTCTCCAAATCTTGGAAGTTGCCTCTGATTTTCGTGGAGCAGGGGGTTAAGATCAACACAGATCGCTACATTAACGATATTTTGATTCCAGCATTTGAAGAGATGAAGAACCACTTTAAAGATCAGCCTTTCACCTTCCAACAAGATGAAGCACCATCTCACATGTCCAGAAAATCTCAGGATTGGTGCCAACGTCATTTTCCAAAATTCTGGAGTAAGGAGATGTGGCCTCCTGCATCGCCTGATCTGAATCCCATGGATTTTTCGGTGTGGTCTTTGTTGGAGGCAAGGGTCTGTTCTTTTGCTCATCCAAGTGTTGATGCTTTGAAGACATCTCTTCTGAGTGAATGGGTTTAAATACCTCAGGAAACGCTGCGTGCCTCGGTTGCTAACTTCAGACAGAGTATTGAACGTCTAATCGAAAGGAAGGGACACCACATTGAAAATAAATAATTTGAATTTATTCTTGGTTTCCTAACTTATAATTTTCATTCATGTTTAATTTATATTTTTGTAATTTTCTATTAATAAACCACTTTTGAATTGGTCCAAGGACTTTCTGTTCACCCTGTATATATATATATATATATATATATATATATATATATATATATATATATATATATATATATATATATATATATATACATATATATATATATATGCATATATATATATATACATATATATATATATTTTTTTTTGTACAGAAAGTTGTTAGTTGAGACAAATCACTGGTACCGTCGGTTTCAAGCCCGATAATAAGACCCTTTAAGGTATCCTTATCAAGCTCTCTTCAGCCAATATTCGTCTATATTAGACGAATATTGGCTGAAGAGAGCTTGATAAGGATACCTTAAACGGTCCTTATTATCGGGCTTGAAACCGACGGTACCAATGATTTGTCTCAACTAACAACTTTCTGTACACAAAATATAAATACGCTCTTACATTTTGGATTTTTCTTTTAATTGAGCACTCTGCTGGAATTCTTTTTCCAAAAAAAAAAAAACTAATCATAATTATATATATACAGGGTGTCCAAAAATAAAATGTATACCCTCTTTAAATTATCTCAACTGGCTACATGAATACGCTATGCCACGTTCCCAGGAGATGTTTAGGAAAAAAAAAATGGCACTTCCAGCAGGATGGAGTACTTTCCCACTATCATCATGATGTAAGAGCATATCTTGATAGTCACTTGCGAAACAGATAGTTAGGACGAAGAGGAAGTATCGAGTACTGTCTACGCTCACACGATATGATCCTCCCCCAATTAATTTTTCTCTTTGTTTTTGGGGGGGCGGGGGTAATTGTGTGGGGGGGCATGTTAAATACAGGGTTCACACCACAAAAGGAGCTACAATGAATGAGTTGAAAGCAACCATTGAAAGAAGATGTGTCAATAAAACAACTGAACTGATAAGAAACGTTTTCGATTCAATCAGTGAGTGTTGTTAGCTGTTCATGGACCACAATGGACAATAATTTGAACACTTTCGATAATTAACTGGTTTCTATATTTGTTCACAGTATTTTGATGTATGAAACTTTTCTTTCTTATAATAAATGTTGGTTTTATAGTCATTTAAAGAGTGTATAAATTTTATTGGGACACCTTGTATATATATATATATATATATATATATATATATATATATATATATATATATATATATATATATATATATATATATATATATCAACGTTGGTCTAACGAATCACAGGTCATCGTCAGAAAGATTCTAAACACACTATATTTCAACCAAACGATAACATTTTCTGTTATTTGCAGTTTTACTTCAACATTTTTTAAAAGTTTCACAATTTATTTTAAAAATTACCATATTACATTTGAAATTAAAGTTAAAACCCTCAGTGAAAGAACAGTTTGTATGATGCAATTTTAACGGGGTCAAGTTATACATACATATATATATATTATTTATAAATATATATATTTATTTATTCAATAAATAACAAATAATAGTTAATTAATAAAATGTCCTTTTTAAAAGGAATATGCAAATATCGAGAAGTTTCATCGAATGTCCTGATGGTTTGGCAGACTCAAGGCGTTTTCACGAATAGCGGCGATCGAGATTACCACGTTAATTCAAGATGGTCCCTGGTGTTGCGCGTTTTCAACATTCTCCAAACTACGAGTGCTGTTCAAAACGTAATGACTCCTATTTTTTTTTTAAATTCCGTCCGAATGGA
>NC_136488.1:149592532-149635032 GCF_053919585.1 Euprymna scolopes
CATTTTTGGTTTGAGTACTTTTAATTTTTATTAATTTTATTTATTTATTCATACATTTTGTTTTTCGCAATTTACTTCATCGGGGAGATGCTATTAAGTTCTCGGCCCGACCAAGAACGAAATGGACTTCTGGACTGTATTTCAGTATTAAGACTATATACGGGGATGATTTCTGTTTTTAATGGTTGTGGGAGCTAGGCGTTTTCTTTTTTGTGTTCTTTTTCTTGCTACGAGTGTTAGCCACACAACAAAATAGCAAATATGTTTTTGGGTTTGGGTTGGTGTGGCCGATGCTTTTCTCCAAGTCCATTTCTTTATTTCTTTCTGTTTTTACGTTTTCGTGAGTTCTGTATATTTCCATATTAAGAGTATAAGGAGCAGGTGTATTTTCATGTCATGTTCGTAGGAGTTGCGCTATTTGTTGTCGTCCTTATTCATTACATGACGTAATCACACTAAGCTTTTCAGAGGGCTAGGCCGATAACTCCTCAGCACCTCCTTTTATTGCAAACTTTTCTTTCTTTCTTATATTGTTGCGAGTCGTTTATCTACATCGACAGTCTTGCACGACCATGTCTTTTTTGTCGGCCAGTTCGAGTTGGCCGTCCTCCGTGTAATGCAGTAGCGATAGATCGCTTAGTTTGTTCGGCGTGCAGCACACGTCGACCGGCATCTTTTTGGGGTTGCTATTATGTATCAGCCTCTTTATCATCGCCCAATCGTTGGCCATCCGAGTGTGTCCGCACTCTCCCTGACAATAGTAGGCTTTAAACGACGCGGGCGCTATCACCCAATCTTGCCAATTAATTTCTTCAAAATCAATCTCAATTGAAAACCGACAGCACTGCGTCTCACCGTCTCCCTTTACGCAGTCGCCCGTATGTGCATCTCGCCTTGCACGACCCAATATCGATCGTTCCGATGTTTTGATCATCAAACGGGGCTGGCGGTCGCGCGACGAGCGCTTGCGTAGCCGCGGAACATGCAGGAGGTGGTTAAGTTTCGTCGGTTCCAAGGAGCTGTCCAATTCTAACTTCAAGTGACTATCGCCGTCTGGCTGCTCGAGTCGGTCCCGGACCGCTGGTGCGATATCAAACGTCTCCCAACCGCTCGCTTGTAGGTCGACGATCTTAGAGTCGACGGCTTTTCTTGTTTGCTCACCGGTTTTCGGGTCAATCGTATGGTGGTAGATGGTGATAGTTACGTTCGGAGAGAGCGAAGATGACGAGTTGTGTAAGCTGATAGGCAGAGTGCCATGTTTGAAGATGTCGAGTTTCGCCGAGCGAATAATGGTCTCCATGAAGGGACTCGTCGGGTGAAGAAGTTTCATGGCAAAAACCAGGAAGGGTGTTTCATATGTCGTGACATAACCGGATCTCCCCGTTAATGACGAATCTGCAAAATAGAAAATGAAACGTTAGATTTCTTCGGTAAAGACCCTCTCTCTCTCTCTCTCTCACTCTCTCTCTCACTCTCTCTCTCTCTTTATATACATATATATGTGTGTGAGCAATGAAAATATGCTGCTATGCCTAATATATATATATATATGTATGTATATATATGTATGTATATATATATACATACATATATATATACATATATATATGTATATATATATGCATGTATATATATGCATGTATATATATATACATACATATATATATACATACATATGTGGTTAAACTAACAACTAGCTCAAGTCATGTTTGAAACTCGAACGTCCATATATATATACATATATATATATATATATATATATATATATATATATATATATATATATACATGTATGTGTATGTGTGTGTATAAAAGTGACCTTGTCTGTGTGCGGAACGGTCTCTACCAAACTCCTATGTCAATTTTAGTCTACAGACTGGAAACCTGATATATATGGGATTGGGACCTGTGGAAAAAAATCGATTTCGATTTTAACCAGTAGAAATAGCTGATAATGGGTTAAAATTGAAAAACAAAAATTGAACTTGAAGTGCTCTTCTACGCATGCGCAAATATACATTTATACTTTTTACATATTTTTTAAATTTTATATACGCGTTAAGTATAAATAGAAACGAATAAAGCAGGAGGGATTTATGTTTTGCTTTCGATCCTAGCTGATGACACTCAAATCATATTTAAAAAAACTTTTGAAATCATTACTATATATTAGGTACAATATATTAATCAATAGGATATTAGCCTTATAATAATAAGTACGAAATCTGTATAAATTAAAATATCAAGCATATTTGACGACCGGGCCAGGCCGGAGAGGGCACTACTATATATAAGGTGCAATATAATAATAAATATGAAATGTGTATGAATTAAAATATCATATTTAAGCGTATGTACATATAAATGTGCAAACTAGAAGACCGTCTGGCGTTGATCGATCGCACCGGTCAACGCTAGGCGGTCTTCTAGTAAAAGTATAATATGCACATTTATAATTAGTAGGCAACATACATGCGTTCTTAAGATTTTTACAGACATCAAGTTTTTTTTTTATGGAAGTCGCTCCAGACGAGGCATGAAGCCAGTTGAGGTAAGAACTAAAAGAACGAAAAAATATTAACGCAAAAAAGAAGATGTCTATGACTGTATTCTTAATTAGATTCAGATTATATGTATAATGAAAACGGTCAGAGAAAGAGAATTCTACAAGCCTCAAGTTCTTAGAAAGAACCTACTAGAAAAGGTGTATTGCTAAGTAAATAAAGGGCAAAAGTTATAGCCCGTTTACCCTATCAATTCCAGAAGTTCTTGGACCCTTTTTTTAAAAATTTATTATTGAAAACTAGGTCAAACCATGCATGGAAGATTGTTGTCACATCAGGTCTGGTGCTTCTGCCATGAGTCTCTCGCTCCTAGAGAGGGTTCAAAAAGAGTTGCCAATCTAATAGATCCTGAACTATCAACTAAACTCCAACGTCTGTCCCATCACCGAAACGTGGCATCCTTGTGTCTATTTACAAATATTTCAGTAACAAGTGTTCTGATGAACTCCGGGCACTAGTAGCCCCTCGACGATAATACCCTCGACAAACTCAACAGATTTTGAGAAATTTGGATTTAGAAAATAAAACAATATGGGACAAAGAAGAAGAAAAAAAGCAAGCTGTTTTGGGTTGATGGGGTGGGTTGATAGACTGTAAAATCTACAAAAAAAAAAAAAAAAAAAAAGTAAAAAAGAAAAAAATGTGCGCAAGGATAATGTATAAAATAAAATAGGGGGAGGAGAGAAAAGATAGGTAGAGGCGGTGATTTTTAATTATTTTTATTTTCTTGCCATTTTAAAAATTTTTGTTTTGTTTATCTGGCGCCTCCAGACAGCATTTCTTGGCCTTCGGGCCAGGAGCGGAAAAGGAAGTAATCAGTTCTGATCAATGTGGGGGGGGGGGGCAACCCTTCATATCGGACAATTGCTTTTTAAGTCAATTAGTTTGGTCAATGTGGGGGAAACCCTTCATATCAGACAATTGCTAATTTTGGACCCTGCCAAAGTGCCCCCTTGGGGGAGCTGGTTTTTCCTCCCCACATTAAAAAACGGCCTTGTGCCTAATTTGCTCAGCGAGGAAGCAAATACATAAATAGCATTGTCTATTTTATGTTTTCTTTTTCTTCCCCAAATATTTATATTGGGGAGTCTGTATGAGGGCATAAAAGTAAGCCTTTTAGCTTTACTAGAAGTATGGAGAGAGAGAGAGAGAGAGAGAGAGATAGATAGAGAGAGAGAAGTGGGGGATGAGGGACGAGAAGGGGCAGAAGGGAAGGAAAAAAACGAAAACGGAAGGATAAAAAAAAGAAAAAAAAAAACGGATTAAAAGGTCTGAATCGCATTGGTGTGTAGACTTCCGGCGCGCTTGTTTTCCTTTTTTTTTTCTTTGCCCTCTAAACAAAGGGGGAAAACATGCGATCATTAATTTTAAGCGCATAAATGCAAGCTGTTGCAACACAAAACAAACATATAAAACCCCAACAACAACACCAACATCAACAACAATAAAGCAGAAACGATATTCTTGATATACGAATACGTTCACAAAAGTAATTCCGTATCTGAATTTGTGAAAAGATATTACTCGTTTATGAATGCCTAATTCTAGAACCACAAATTTATGTGATTGACCTGCCTAATTTTATTGCATATCAACCCCATTCCAAAGTATAAAACCAATTGTCAACGATTAACTGTATAAACTCCGTTAAACACAAGTCACAATTTAGACATTTAGACATTGCGATCAGTAAAGGATTGGTATGAGTTTGACAGCGAGTATAAGCTAACATTGAGATATAAAATAACTCATAAAGGAAGATGACATCCTACAAACATTAACTTATTATTATATAGAAATATGCGAATTAAATGTCCGTAGTATGTTATCACCTTCCATCCTCTTTTTGAATAAATAGGATCTCCCGATCACCGAAGATGCAATGAAAAAAAAAAAAAAAATTTTTTTATGTCGCCTTCGGGTCGTACCGTGATACTAAAATATACCTTCTTTTCTTCTAGTTAGGTTCGTATGGTAGTATCTGCTCTGTGTAAAGATGGTATAATGATATCGTGGGGTTTCCATTCGCGTCGGACGTCCATACAATGGAAATATGTCACAGACTTCTATAAGGATATTGGGGATAAATCGTGATAGCTAGATATATTCTGACCACATTTACCAGATTAATTACGTAAATACTCTTAGTTTTAACAAAAGGGCTACAATGATATCGTGGCGTCTCCATTCACGGTGAACGTCCACAAAATGCCCAGCAGCAATTTATCATATATGAAAGATGCTGCTGTGGAATTTCCACAGGTCCCGCTAGTGTTATCTAATATTCTAACCTTCGGTAGACGGGTACTTCAGCTAGTCAAATATGGTTATGCATCCCAAGTACCCGACGGTTATAATTGGCTTCGTGAAGCATCTCTGTTCTTACTAGTCAGCAAACAATTGGCCGTGTGTCGATCGACTGGTTTGTGTTATCAACTACAATTCATTGCTTGCGCCAATAGGTTCATCGTTTTAGCCGATCTGCGAAGCTTTTAAATGACTGATTGAATCGACGCAACCGGCGAGGACACTTTTCTCTGCGCATGCGTAGATCATCTGCTCATCCCGAAACTGTTTTTGTTTTTTGTTTCTTTTTTTGTGCACAGCTTTGCATTCAGCAACTGACACAGCTACAGCATTCGCATCTTCCTTTTTCTTTTTATCGTCAACTGTTATCCGTCAATGCTACAAGTCCAACCACACTTTTGGTCACAGCCTAAAGACTACTACTACTACTACTACTACTACTACTACTACAACAATAATAATTATAGTAAGATAAAACAGAAGAAGGAAAAAACGAAGAACAAAACAACAAAAAGAAATCGAGAAAAAATTAAACGGAAAATCAATACAAGACCAAGAAAAATAACTCTTTTGTTATTAACTAGCTGTCCCTACCACTTACAATTTGTGTTGCTTCGCTTTTTTTTTAAACTGTAGCATTTAATTAAAAAATTTTTTTTTTACAAAATATTTAACTTTCGATGAAGGATTATAGAATTATCCCCCTTTTTGTTCAAATGGCAGTCATTTAAAAATAAGTCAGTCTTAGAAAAGTGCTATTTGGAATTTCATTTTATTCTTCTTAACATGCTACGACGATGTACAAGAATATCTGTCAAACTATAATATATATATATATATATATATATATATATACATATATATATATATATATATATATATATATATATATATATATATATATAATAGTAATAATGGTAATAACTATTAATGGAAGTCTCTAAATATAAATATATATAAAATAAATAACGGAATTATGGCACATGAAGATCACGATCATCCCTGTGGTAATGAATGAATTCAGTAAAAAACATCAAAGTTCATTTTTTAAGGGACGAAGGAATACATTATTTTATAAAAGAGCGAATAAATTCATTATTTTATAAAAAGCGGAGAAAGGGATTTTTTTTTTTTTTTAATAAAAAGCAGACGAGTCCATAACAGCGAAGGAATTCATTTTTTTATGAGAAGCGGAAGAATTCATGATTTTATAAATAGCGGAGAAATTATTTATTTTTTTATAAAGAGCGGAGACATATTTTTTTTTATAAAGAGCAAAGGAATTCATTTTTTTAGGAAGACAGAGAAAAGAATTTCATTGTTATAAAAAGCAAAAGAATTCATTTTTACAACGATCAGATAAATTTAATTTTTATAAACAGCAGAATTTGCGGAAAATGCTCTGGTTTACGGTTGTTGTAAAAATGGAACGTAAATTTAAATTTCGTTCCATTTTAATCTTTTTTTTTTTTTAAATTGTGCCCTCCACCCCAAAAAACGAAAATAATCGAAAGAATAACATTTTTGTTTTTATATAAAAATCAATTTTATTAACAAAAACAAAATAATTTAATTTTAAAACGAAAAATGTCAATTTGGTATACCTTTTTGGTATTTTTTTTTTTTTTACCTAAGTCCCACTCACCATTCACATTGGAAATGTCAATTTTTATAGGTTTTCGGGTACGTTTACAACGAATACACACCCCAACCTCCCTATGTTAAGAACGGCTTGTGGAATAGACACTCCCCAACCTTATCCGCATACCCGAAAACCTGTAAAAGTTGACATGCAAAATGTGAACGATGAGTTGGACGTAATGTAAAAATGTACCGAATTTAAAACAGAACGAAATTTAAATTTCCGTTCCATTTTTTACAACAACCGTAAAATAGAGGATTCTCCGCAAGTTTTACCCAATTTTGTATTTTGAGTCTCGCTTGCACTGAAGATTGAACCTTCAACCTTCAGAAGAATGTGAATTTTACAACTGAATTTTTAACAAGTAGTTTATTTACTACGCCGCGGATCCTTTCGCTGTAAACATAAATACAAATTAAAAAAAAAAAATGTTTCTTTGAGGATTGAATATACAAACTTCTAGGCGTAGGTCTGAATTGTCGTGAACTAGACCGTCGTGCGATGAGGACCGTGTGTATTCACAAAGGCTGTCGCGAGAAAGATGTTTCTCATTAGAAACAGATGGCGCTACGACATTCCAGCACTCGAATTAGCGATGTGGGGGTGGACTTTTTTTTTTTTTTTCGTAATATTCAAATTTCAAGAGTATCGCGAACTATCGCGAAGTATCGCGAGACAAAATGTTTGAGTTAAGAGCGACTAAAGGTGAACTTCTACGTCTTTTCTTTTTCTTTCTTTTTTTAATGAAAAGGAATATACACAAACGGGTTAAAGATAGAAATCTTGTTCGTCAAGAGGCAACTATGCGCCCAAACTGGTGATACCAGCGACTGGTACTTATTGAGGAATTTACCCCATTGAAAGGAATTCCAAGTACTTCCTCGCAGAGTCTGAATGATTCAAGCTGTGTTGTTACGAAACCGAAATTTATTACGGATCTGAGTAAACGGAGTTCGAACTTACGAGGGAATTGGAGAGAGTTCACGGATCAACCGATAATTCGGTGCAAATATACAACCATGCGCCGTATATGTATGTATGAGGTATATGCAAACATACGAACCCCCCATATATATATATATATATATATATATATATATATATATATATATATATATATACACGCTCCCCATATGTATATATATATATATATATATATATATATATATATATATATATATATATATATATATATATATACACGCCCCCCATATATATATATATATATATATATATATATATATATATATATATATATACGAATAACGAACAAGATAAATGCAACTGTAGACACCGCACACTTTGCCTACTTCAAAATAAATGTCTAACCAAAAGCGTAGTTTACCAGGCCACAATAATAATAACAAGAAATATTACGAAGGTATGACTTCCTTAGATTTCAAAACTCGATATTATGACCACAAAAGTACATTCAACAATAAAAAACACCGCATGAAAACAACGCTAGCAAATAAATACTGGGAACTCAAGGAAAGCGGACATTCGCCGGTAGTCGAATGGAAAATAATAAGACAAGCTACCACGTGTAGGGACCTAGACGACCCATGTAGATTATGCCTTCATGAAAAATTTGCTATCCTGTATTTAAAGTACTCCAACATCTATTAAACTATAGAAGAGAAATAGCAAACAATTGTGTTCACAAGATAAAATTTACTCTACGATAGCGATAGAAAATAGTTTAAAACTGACAAAAACAATAGAAAATAAACAAATAAATAAATTAAATAAACATGAATATGCATAAATGATCACACATATATGTATGTATATATATATGCATATATATGTGTGCATATATGTATGTACATATATATATATTTATATATAAACTAACATTAAAAAAAAACAACCTAACCTAAATTTAAAACAGATCAAGAAACTAGATATCCAGGATAAATAGAGCACACACAAAGGAACAGGTCAACGAGAGGCCAAATAGGCCTTTGTCCGATAAGTGCATGCTCATTGGCTGATAGGAAGGGCGCGGTGGATACTAGAAAGCTGATTGGCTAACTAAAATCTCAACAGAAGATGCGTATATAAAAACGACAAACAACCACAAAATTCGCGCATAAGCCTGAAGAATCCTAGAGTGGATGAAACACGGAATATTCAATGCAGCTTTATCGCCATATATATTTTATAACTTACTATATATATATATATATATATATATATATATATATATATATATATATATATAGTAAGTTATATCTATATATATATATATATATCTATATATATATATATATATATATATATATATATATATATATATATATATACTCCCTATCTTGGGTTGAGCATTTCGGGAAGTGATATACAAACTGCCATTAGCGTATTAAGCGATGCTCTTTGTGTAAACAAATCGAGCGGAGGCATTTGGACGATGTCAAAACATCATTAATTTATTACCCATACAACAGCAGCCGTATAGCGCAATGGTGAGAAGCCTTGACTGTCATTTGGGCCGTCGGGATCCTGTCCTGCCTGTCTAGCCGCACTGATGAGCTGTGAAACAGCGAAACAGTACTGTATGTGGATATATATATATATATATATATATATATATATATATATATATATATATATATATATATATATATATATATATATATATATGATTATTTAGTATAATAATTATTACATGCCTACAGACACTGGTATTTCATCCTTTCGGGAATCATTAGCGCAGGGTGTCATAGTTAACACCGGTCGATAGATTCGAACCTGGCAACAGAAGCAAGGATCTAATCCATTCGGCCACCGTTAACCGCGAGAAATACTGTTGAAATTGAAACATTTATTTATAATTTTTTAACGTCTGTCAGACTGATGATCTGCGCATACGAGCTAAATTGACTGAATTTATTTCAACTAATACACATATATATATTCGTGTTTGGCTGATTAATTGAAATCGGAATCGGGAATCGATAAAATCGAAACTTTTCGGAAAACTGTGTGTCCATTTTCCGATGCCAGAAACGATTTCTTTAATTATCAATTTTTAATCATTTTTTTTAAACAAAATCTTTCACTGTTGGTAGTAAGATTAAAAAAAAAATATTTGTCGATTTTAAACTATCATTAAAATATTCATTGATTTTAAACCATCATTAAAATCTATCATTAAAATATTTATTGATTTTAAACTATCATTAAAATCTATCATTAAAATATTTATCGATTTTAAACTATCATTAAAATCTATCATTAAAATATTTATCGATTTTAAACTATCATTAAAACATCCTCTCACAAGTGTGGTTTTATGTTTGAGAAAATATATTCAAATATATCGTGATATTGGAAACTCGGAGTAGTTTCATGAAGTATATGCAAATCTACAAGTGTACATCATATATGTATGCACCAAGTTAAAGGGATTTGGGGGAGGGGATTCGTGGATTAAAAACGAGGTTATTAAGAGTTCTCAATAAAAAGAGTAAAATATATTATTTTTATTTATATAGATAATATTTGTCTATATATATATTTGTCTATATATATATAATATTTATCTATATATTAGTGATAGGACGATTCCAATATTTTTCCCTATTCCGATAGATTTTCCGATTCTGTACTAAATTCCCGATTCCGATACATTTACCGATTCCGATTTTGATTCTTTATAAATCTTTAAATATATAACTATAGAGTTTTTATTTTTACCCGATTAATATAAAATCACATATTAAATGTGCCAAACGAAAAAAAAAAAACACTTGTGGGAGGGGTGATCTATAGATTTTAGCTTTACTGCTAGTTTAAATCAATAAATGTTTATTATTTTATTATTACTACCAACAGGATTGGATTTTGTTTAAACAAAATCCAATAAAAAAAAAAGTTAATTCAAGAAATCGTGTTTGGCATCGGAAAATAGGCACAATTTTTTACTATTCCGATATCGATTCTGATACCCCAAATAATTCCGATTTTCTGATTCCCGATTCCGTTTAATCATTCCAAAACTAATATATGTACACAAATAACACACACAAAAACACATATACACACACACACAAACAAACAAACAAACAAACAAGCAAACACACACAAACACGCACAAATTAACGCACATGCATATAATATTGGGGAACAACATTATAAATATTTTTATTCATACATCCGTCATGATTAGGTACATATGTGCAGACATGTTTAGTCCTGATTTGAACCCCATAAAGCTGGGATTGGAGGAAAGTCAGTTGAAATATATATATATATAATGATGTTTGTATGTCATATTTACACACACATATAGACACACAAACACACACGCATATATATATATGTGTGTGTGTGTGTGTGTGTGTGATTGTGTATGATAACAAGGGTTATGGCAACAGCATATTCTTTTCATTGTTTTGACTCTCGAGTGTGGATCCGTTGATATCTTATATGCTAGCCCTAATGATAACTAGGAAAAATAATAACTCGTTAAAGCTAGGATCTGGATCGAATTAAGGCAGAATAATTTGGATAAATAAAAGAGTCAATTTATCTCCAAATAGATTTATATCGATAATAAATCAATATATGTAGAAATAAGACCTCATGCAAACACATCATGAGTATCATTTTCTCAAATAATCTTTTGCAAATATTTTTTGTACCGTAGTGAAAACACATGTCATGTTGAATACGGTCAATTTAATTTTAGCGGTTACGATTGTTCGTTTCTTAAATTTTCTCGGGCTACAACGGCACACGACACCCGCTAGTGTACATTTATTGTATTTTTGATCGTTTTAATACATTATGTTGAATAAATGTGTCCTGTTTATACTTATTATAAAATTCTGTACACCATATATATATATATATATATATATATATATATATATATATATATAGTCATCGACATACAGTCCTGTTTCGTTGTATAACAACTCATCAGTGCCGCTAGACTAGCATCTCTCCCAAGCCAAAGATTGAACCTAGAACCGTCGTGTTGACAGTCGGCAGTTCTCCCACTCGACCACAGAAGGGACGCTCGCAAATAACTCGTCGGAATGTCTATTTAAATAGACATCCGCCACCACTCAGTGCTCAAATCGCCTGTTTGTAAATAAACAAACAACGAGCTTCGCATTTTTCAGCCAATTAAGTAGCGGGTGAGATTATTGACGACAGTGCTCTACCCAAAAAGGGGGGCTTAAAATATATTTGTAGTCATCGACATACAGTCCTGTTTCGTTGTATCACAACTCATCAGTGCCGCTAGACTAGCATCTCTCCCAAGCTAAAGATTGAACCTAGAACCGTCGTGTTGAAAGTCGGCAGTTCTCCCACTCGACCACAGAAGGGACGCCCGCAAATAACCCGTCGGAATGTCTATTTAAATAGACATCCGCCACCACTTTTACATATCATATATATATATATATATATATATATATATATATATATATATATATATATATATATATATATATATATATATATATATATATATATATATTCAACAGCTCCATTTCACACCTGACTCAGTTCAAACACCTGTAGAACATAAGCTACAATTAGTTCAGAGCTGTAATTTGCCACATAACCCGTAGATATATAAATCATTACACATGCAAAATTTCAACTAGATCGGAAAACTGGAAGTGGGTCAAGGGCATTACTTATTGCACGCCCCTCGCGTATATATATATATATATATATATATATATATATATATATATATATATATATATATATATATATATATATGGATAACCAAGCATTTAACGAAACTTATTATTTATTTAACTGTAAACAAACAAAAAAAAAAGGGATATATTATAATTTAGAGGTCAATATAAATTACGAAATAAAAAGAGGAATCGATAATTGTATCGGAATTCATACACACATGCGGTTAATAATCAATTCCGTAAAAAATAAAATAAATGAATGACTTCATTTATAAGTGTTTGGTATAACAGAAATTTTTTTTTTTCTTATTACGTTTCTTAAGTTTGCATTTATATAACTATCTCTATATTTACCCGAGTTCACGAATGGGATTTATCTGATCTGTCACTCGCATCCAGGCAAATATCGCTAGCAATTCCATTGAGCAAATGTTTCGACTCATATTTTACATTCGAGGAGCGGCTTCCGACCATTTTGTCTACTTGCTACCTGTACGCACGCTGCATATCTATATTCGCAATGGCGTTCAACGCGAAGGGAGACGCTATTCGCAGGTGTTTGTTATACTGAATGTTTGTTTACAGAAGTCCATGTTGTTCAAGTCGAGTTGTCTAGTAAGGGTAAAGTGTAAAGTTATTGAAGCGGATTCTACGTTTGGTTTTGGTCAATGACGGATTCTTTAGCTCCGTGGAATCCGAGGTATGTTTTGCTCCGGCAGGAAGGTTTGGGATTGGAATTTAATTACCGCATTCTTCCCGCGATTTTTGATAACGTTTCAACATTTTGCCTCATCTTTCATTTTTCACATTTTTTGTTCTTTGCCTTCTGGTGTCTGCTTGGTTATGCGCTTTTAGTATTTAATCATGAAACCTGAAATTGTATAACGTGTATTAAACAGTGGCGCAGGTTCGAATCCAATCGGCGGATCTACATTTTTATAGAATATTAATCATGCATGCACACATAGGAATGCTATCCAGTAGAACCCCAGGATACGGCATTAAAAATCATTAACAAAATACAGTACAGTATATAATACACATGTATATAATCAAATAACATTATTAATAACACCGTAAGGAGGGGCAAATACCGTAACCAGGCGCCGGAAAAACACAGTATTCTACATCGTATCTGAAAAAGCGTATTCTAGGGCCACTGTATCGCGGGGTTTCTATCATATATATATATATATATATATATATATATATATATATATATATATATTGAGAGCGTCCGAGAAGCTTTTTTCTTAAAATCCGGAGATATGTTTAAATTGCAGTTTTAGTCATTTTTTGACTAAATTTCAAACAATTCTTGCAGTTTATAGATCCCTAAATGCAAGAGAGCTTTCTATTCCAGTAGTTTCTTCCCCAGAACTGCTAGACTTTGGAATTCTCTTCCCGGTCCCTGCTTCCCCAAACTGTACTGACATACAGAAGTTTAAATGTAACGTGAATCGACGTCTTGCTGCCCAATTCCGTAGATAGTATCTCTGTAGCTTAGGTCCCTGATAGTAGCCGCCTATATCAAAGTGGCAATGTGCCTTGTTTGGGGTGAAAATGTTAAAAAAAAAAAAAAGAAGATTACTTCAGATATGTTGTGGAAAAAAAATTCAATTTTCCTTCAGTAAAACAAAAGTTATGATGAATTTTCTGGTGTTCAAAATCATAAAACAAAAACGTAAGGAGATGAGTGACGTTTTTTTTTTATAACTGGTTTCCATAGCAATCACGTCGCTTCAGCGACTAGTGTTGCTACTAATTCACCGAGCTCGCGAAAAGAGAAGTAACAAGTGAAACAGACAGAATGAAAGCAGACGAGTGCCGTACATTGTTTATACATGTGTATGTTATGTTTATGGGGAGGGGATCCTTTGATAGTAGTACTGTCCCGCTACCCTAATTAACAGCCATAATTCACGTAAATATGGAGATTTCATGACGTCATTTCCGTTTATAAGTGAATTAAAATCATTAGTATAATAGCATGATAAAGACTTTGGGCGAAAAGTCGTTTGTTTCTGATTGGTCAGTACAATTATTTAGGACGTGCGTCCTGAGTGCTAAGACTCTGAATAAAGGAAGTGGGGGGAAGACAAGATAAAGTACAGATAGATAGTGTATGTGTATACGTATGTGATTAATTAATGTGTCTTTATCTGTTGGTTTTTATTAGTTTTACATTGCCTTATTTTTTTTTAGCAAGCTGCCGAACGTTTACAAAATAAGATCATTTAACTACATATACGGATAAAAATAAGAATGATTTTGCAGTTTGCTTGAAGCATTGTCCGAAATGTGTACGGGTTGTGTTTGAGGACTATCAAAATGTAGTTATGTAAACGATCTATGTAATAAAATAAATAACGGTAAGAATATTGAAAGGACTTCAATAATTTTCAATTGTGCATACTTATTTCTGAACATATTTTGTCGCACAGGATGGTAGATGTGTGAGTTTCCCAAATATTTTCGAGAAAATATCTCTTCGTCAGTGGGGAGAGGAAGCGTAGACAGATCTCAAACGTTGTTACATTCTGTGTTTGTGTCAGTGCCGGATGCTGTGCGTTAGATTCGTGAAAATGAATACGGAAAATATTGAAAAGATTTAGTGCCTGCATATTTGTAACAACAACGACGTCATAACCCTACAATATATTATTTTATATTTTCACATTTTTTCCTGAATACTGAGAATAATTTAATACTAGCAAAGGCAAAAATTATTTTTAAAATACCGTTGGGAAATTAGTCAAATATCTTTTGCGACCTATTTGCATAAAAAATGAATACTAAATATTTAAAAGACGTTTTAAAAGAATTTATTGATTTGTAACTAGTCATTTAGCTAGTACATAACCGGAACGGAAGCGATTAGGAGCTGATGAAGTAAAAATAGATAAATGGAACATGACTTTGGCAAAATATAGTCTCACCGGTCATGCACAGTGTGCACACAGGCACTTGATCTATTTTTCAGTCTTTTAGACATTCGTAGAATAAGAATATGGCTAAGAAATACAGTGTAACAAATCTAGAGTTTAAATTAGGAACACGGTGTACATAATGCAGAATAAATACCACTGTCGAGCACATCGCGGAATAGTGGAAAACTATCCGTGTGTGTTCATATTGAGGCAGAAATATAAAGGAAACAATCTTTTATGCAAGAACTGCATTGGTTATCCAGGGTATTATGCAACCAAGACAGTTTTGTATCTATCTATCTATCTATCTATCTATCTATCTTTGTTCTTCTTTGGTTGGTTTCCGTTATTTTTTACTCTTTATCTTTTAAACATTTCATTTCCGTCTTTCGGCCTTCCTCTCTTTCTCCAAGACTGAACTTCCGGTCTCTGATCTCCTATTCCCGCCACCAAACTGGTACCCACGGGTTTGTTTATTTTTTTTGTTTTTAGACAAATGAAATATCTCCCGACAGACACACCCAAACGAAGGCACGCATGATATATAAAGGTGCATTGGTAAAATACAAAAAAAAAAAAAAAAAAAAAAAAAAAAAATACAAAATACAACAGAAATGCAAGAATCAACTAAAAACAAAAAACAAAAAAACACTGAAAATTAGAAGGAAAGAAATATCCTTCTTCCGGCGCAAAATTCCTAGAAACTTTGGCAAATAAATTAACGAAGCACAGCGGCATATTTGCTTCACTCCATTTCTCTTCTTCCGTGCCCACCCCTCTCTGTTCTCTTCCTCCTCCTCCTCCATATACATATAGTCATTTACGTGCATACCATTGCGACTATACCTACGAAGATTTGAAACCCGAACGTCACTGACCGGCGTCCGGTAGAGATGAAGCATTATGCTGGATAAAATGCTGATTTCCACTTAGCGTTAAGGCACTACTTTTCCATTAAAAGATGAGCACTTTTTGGTAATCAGTTCCGTAAAAAATAAAATAAATGAATGAGTTCATTTATAAACGATATAATATCGCCACCACTAGTAGTTTTGTTTAACTTGGTTACCAGATCGTTGGTCAACGACCAACTGTATCGCTTGTTCAAAAATATAACTCACGAAAAACAATAACATGTGTAAAATAAGCATTCGAGGTCGATGATCAAATCCTGTACGAGGGCCATATTTCATTTGTAATAGTCTTTGTTTATATCCAGCCACGCGGATTAAACAAATCACTTGTTTAGTAAACAAAACCGCACAAACAATAGTATCAATAAGATAGCAGCTTAATACGTGACAGATAAATGTGTTATAGTTGTTGATTTTTCAGATAAGAATGAACAATCCGTATAATTCGAACTGCGGTGTTATTTGTACAACGTTTCAGCCGATGTAAACTCTGACCTTCTTAAGGTGTTTATTGTCAAACTTGGGAATCTTTCTGTCAAACTCGGGAATCTGCACGGAATTACGTAGGGTCCCTTTATTAAATCCACGGGGTTAGCATGCTCTCGTTCTGTCAGCCATAACCGGGTAGAAGTCCTAAGTAATTCGAAATACCATTCCGAATTACTTGATGGAACGAGAGCATGCTACGCCCGATGATAACATTAAAGGTTCCTTTCGAAATTGTGTGCAGATTCGCGAGTTCAACATGATACACCTGGAGAAAGTCGAAGGTTACATCGACCGAAACATTGTGTGAATACCCAAAACGTGAACAGTAGTCTGAATAATACGAACCATATACACATACGCATACATATACTCGTTCTATCCTCCAAACACAATACTACCAACATGACTGCAGCCAACAAAGTACATCCAGGTATTGATGACAGGAACCTTATATATAAATATATATATATTACTAAATTATAAAGGATAATTTGACTACGTATAAACACTAGTGTTTTATTCTTACGCAATCATCAGTGCAGGAGATGATGATTAACGCTGGTTGAAGGATTCGAACCTTGCCACGAGCCATCTTTGACATACTCAAGGGCCCTTGTTCACCGCTATAAAATAAAGGGAACTTTTATCATTAATGAATCTTAACGTTCTGTACAGACGATCTAAGAGAATATATATATATATATATATATATATATATATATATATATATATATATATATATATATATACGTACATTACTGTTTTTAAAAATAATATATATATATTTCGAATATCGCTAGATTCAGCCTCTCTGATGAGTCGAAGACAACGAAACACGTGTCAGTGGATAATAATATTTAAAAAATAATACATATGCCGTTCTCCATTTGGGAGTACCAAATTGATCAAAGGGAGGATTATTCCCAACTCGTATTTAGGTTAGAATGCACTTTGGTATAATTCATTCAATGAAGTACCGCAAAAACAAGCACGCACACGCGCGCGCACACACGCATATTTATTTATTTATGTATATATGTATTTTGCACATATATACATATATGTACACACGCACACACACGCATTGATACGCGCACTTGCACACGCACACGCACGCGCACACACACGCACGCGCACACACACGCACATATATGTTTATTTTGCCCGGTTATTGTAATCGACGCCTGCGCATCTTCCATGTGATTGTGTGTGTACATGTGTGTGCGTGTGTATGCATGTGTGTGTATGTATGTATGTGTGTGTTCATTTGTGTGTGCGTTTATGTGTGTGTGTTTTTTTATTACTTACTTATCTCACCATAGTTGTTATTTTTTTATTTTAATGTGAGGGATATCGAATTCCCCCAAAAAGACGCGCTGGGCGAAGATTAATATTGGGATAAAAATAAAAAATTGACCCAGTCTGACCTGTTCCTACGGTAATGCACAAGGCAAACATAAACGCGTGTGCGTGCAGTGTACACTTACAAACCCACTCGCCCTCTTGCTGTACGTTCACGGGCGCGTTTGGTCGAAAATAAGAAAGAAAAACAAAACAAAACAAAGAAGTGGAAGACAGCAACAAAGAAGAAGAAGAAGAAGAAGAAGAAGAAGAAGAAGTCAACAGACTGATAGAAAAAAAAATAGGTGACGGAAGAGGAGATGGAAAATGATTACTTGAGTGTTATAAAGCTTAACTCGCGTTATATATATGGCTTTAACCCGTGTTGGCCAAGTTCCACAATCATATACCCTTGTAATGAGGATAATATATGTTGGTATATTCACACGATAAGTTGCTGCCAAGATAAAAGGTGTTGTTATGTAAACTTTAAAAGTCGCTAATATATTAAAATAACCTCACATGATTGATTCATACGTTTTATGGGATATCAACGTCTTTCCGTATAATTTCAACGATTCATCGCATATGCTTAGCCGAAATCGTTTTGTTTTTTTTACTAGTGATGTGACGATTCCAATATTTTTCCCGATTCCGATACAATTACCGATTCCGATTCTTTATAAATCTCTAAATATTTAACTATAAACTTGTTTTTTTCTTCTTCACCTATTTCCGTAAAAAACATTTTTTAAATGTGCAGATATTTTCCCAAACATAAAAACACATTTGTGGTGGCAGTGGTGGCAGTGGTGGCAGTGGTGGTGGTGGTGGTGGTGAGGGGATGATCTATAGATTTTAGTTTTACTCGTAGTTAAAAATCAATAAATATTGGTTGTTTTATTATTTCTACCAGTCGTGGAAAATTTTGTTTTAAACAAAACTAAACGAGAAAAAGATAATTAAAGGAATCGTTTTTGGCATCGGGAAATAGACAAACATTGTTCCGATTCCAATACCCTCAAAAGTTCCGATATTTTCGATTTCTGATTCTGATTTCGATTAATCATCTGAAAACTAATTTTGACTCGCGAGCAATATCTCTGTATACGACCACACAATGTCGGACTTACGTTTTTTCTGAGCATGTACGAACGGACAGACACCAAGTCGCGGGCAATCGTGCTACAATGGTGTAATTAGATGCGCATGCGGTGAACTGTTCATTATTACGTTGATAAACGTTGATATAAGGAGATTAAAAATCAACCTTGGTTTTACTGTTGGTGAGTTCGTATCTCCTGCTTGTCTTATTTTGTCCTTTAGGCCTAAAATTCATTGAGCGTTGTCCCCGACAAAGGAGGGAAAATTGCCGTTTTCTTGGTTGGAATATATCAATAAAACACTTAGCGTTTGTTAGTTTTTGATCATGAAGTACTTTTTCTATTTTATTTTAACTTTTTCTTTAGTTTCTTACATCAATTGGTTTAATGTCTTGTCTGGAGCAAATTCCAGAAAAAAAAGCACAAAAAATGTAAATGATATTTGCGTTACTTCTCATATGTTTGTATGTATGTATGTATGTATGTATGTATATATGTATATATTACGTCCATATATATATATATATATATATATATATATATATATATATATATATATATATATATATATAAAATGAAAATTACAATTGAATTTACCAAAATGATCCAAGATGGTAAAATTAAAGTAAGTTATAAATATTAAAGAATTAATATTTATAAACTTATCTCAGCCAGATATAAAAGCTCGATAATACCAAATAGGAAATAGAGCTTATAATAGAGCTTTCCTATATATATATATATATATATATATATATATATATATATATATATATATATATATATAGCTTATAATAGAGCTTTCATATATATATATATATATATATATATATATATATATATATATATATATATATATACTATCATATAAAAATTCACTTTGGGTTTGAGTTCCTTCCTCATAGATTCCGAAACGGCTAAGCATATCTTTTACAAATTTCAAACAAAACTAATTCATATGTCTGGCAGTGTTCTTAGATATTTTTTGTACAGAAATTCATCTGATAAGTATCGAAAATCGAAAACATTTTATAGATTAAAAAGAACAATTTTTATAGTGGATTATTTTACGTTACACCGGGCAAGGGAAATGATGAAAGCTTAGCAAACCATTTCTTCTTTTAAAAAACAGATGTATTTGAATTTGGAGATATAGCTTAGTGATAGAGCATTCGACTACCGATGAACGACCCTCTATTAAATCCGGGGTGTACCTCGCCATTTTATTTTAATTTTTTTTTAATTAATGAGTTCAATTTACGATAAAAGAAAAGGGTACCATTTAAAATTTCCGCAAATCATTTCTTCGTTTGCATATTTTAAAACTAAACATTAATCACAAGTGACTTTTCCAGAGCATTCATCGTCAAGCCCAAATATCAGCTGACGTGACATTGTAAACAAACACAGAGTGAATTTGATGAACGACATTACCTCAATAATTTTTTAATATTTTATTATTATTATTCTTATTATTTGCAAATTAATCAACCATGCAAATTATTCCTTGTAATATATAATAATCAATTGAGTATTCATTCTATAATAATTCGTACGCAATCTGTATAAATTAAAATATCATGTTTAAGCGTATTGTACGACCGGGTAACGCTGCCAGCTGGTATATACATATATATAAAGCTGAACATCTGTGTGTGTGTGTGTGTGTGTGTGTGTCTGTGTGTGTGTCTGTGTGCGTGTGTGTGTGTGTGTGTGTGTGGGCACGAATAGGCATCCTATATGGTTGACTATTATAGAAAACTGATCACATATAATGATAGAAGATGTATCGAGACACAGGAATGGGTATGTTTGATCTAGCGTAATGATGATTCATTAAAACTGTGGGGGCTGCGTACACGCCTCGTCCACAAAGTATGGAAATAAAAAATTTAAAAAAATTAAAAAAAAAACGTTTACAAGTGTTTTTGATATAGATGTACATAATAATACTTTGATTAGTATGTTTTAACTTAAATAGGGATGGTATAATAAAATTGTGGGGTCTGCGTTCGCGCTTGGCTTCCATAGAATGGAAATAGGCACAAACTTTAATAAAGACTTTTCATATCTATCTGCGTAAGTGTACTTTGATAATTATGTTTCAGTTTGAAAAAAATATGGTATAATAAAATTATGGGGTGTTCGTTCACGCCTGACCTCCATAGAATGGAAATATGTCACAAAATTTAACAAGGTTTTTTTAATATAGATTCACAAAATATTGTGATAAGTGTTTCAGTGTAACATGTATGGTATAATAAATGATGGGGGTTTATCTATTTTTACTTTCATCATGTTTTGCTTTGGTTTTGATACCCCCAAATTCGAAGCTATCTCTTTACAACTTTTCCTTTTCATAACCTATCATCTATATATATAAAAGCGAAATGTATGTATGTATTTGTGTATGTTTGTGTGTCTGCTAAAAACTTTCGACAGACAGAACAAAAATTCACAAACTCGGTATGATATTGAAGCTCAATCCTTCGCTCGAAAAATATCGAAAAATTGGCCAAAAATGTTCATTTTTTCACCCCGAAATCGACAATTTTAGACAGGGGAGGGGGGTCAACAAAAACAGTCCTCTCGTGACGACGACCGGTTCTACGCATGCGTCAGATGACGTCATGACCTGATTTACTTTAAATAGTTGAAAAACTGATTAAACTGTATGTACGTCGCGTTAGGTCAGTTAGTTCATTATCTAAACGTTTGGGTTCGAATCGTGGTGTGAGATTTTTTTTCGATTTTTTAAATTTAAATATTGAACCAGTGTTATTTAAACCATTTTTCACGTAACGATAGTTTTTCTGTTTTTTTTTACTTCGCTTATCCACCCCCGACCACACACACTCAAAAACACCCGGGTACCCACCGATTTTTTTAAATTTTAATATCGAAACAGGCTTATTTAAGCCATTTTTCACGTGTTCGTTTTTCTGTTTTCATCGTTCGTTTGTCTTACGTTAGTTTTTTTTGTGTTTTTTTTCGATGTTTTGATTACCCCCCCCCCCGCTTAAGTTTTAATGTTGTTTATAACAAACAAGCCTGGTCATTAACGACGTCGTCGTTTTCGTCGTCGTCGTCGTAACGCTCGACGACTTCTGTGCGCGCACCTGTCAATTTAAACATCTTTCAGTAACTCATTCTGGCTGGCCGATTTTATTTTCAAACTTCACCTTAGGGCTTCGGGTTCGATCCTACCCCCGGTTTCTTTTTTATTTAACACCACACACATCTCTAAACACCCGGGCAACGCCGGGTACCCCAGCTAGTACTTTCATAAATCAGAGTTAATTTTCTGTAGGCTGTTTTTTAACCCAGTCAACGATGGGTACTTTTGCTAGTATATATATATATATATATATATATATATATATATATATATATATATATATAGAGAGAGAGAGAGAGAGAGAGAGAGAGAGAGGGAGAGAGAGAGAAAGAAAGATAGATAGATAGGATAGATAGATATAAGCCTCCATTAAAGTGTCGCCTGTTTCATTAGATTATAGTAATCTACGCCCTATATATATATATATATATATATATATATATATATATATATATATATATATATATATATATATATATAACAAAATAAAAGATAAAATAACATCATTTGATAAGCTTAAATAGATTAACTTATTAAGATATAAATCGATAAATAAATAATTGATGTGATATAACTAAAAAGTATAAATAATAAATAAATAAATAAATAAAAATTAAACGACAAACGTCGAGTTTTCAGCGACAGACAATATGACCCAATTCAGTTAAACTTTTTCCATCGTCGAGAAATTTTTAAATGACTTTAATTATGAAATGGTAGATATCGCCTCCTGACATTCTCTTTTGTTACGTGTCAACTGTTTTCATTTGTACAATCTCTTTCCTACTCCTACCCCTCCTTTCCACCTTTCTCCCTCTTAGTGAATTTATACTCACCTCTATATCTTTGTGTTATCCTCTTCCTTCTTATAACTCTCTCTAATCCTCCCCCAAATTATCCTTTTACCCCCTCCCTTAACAGAAATTTGATTTTTGTAAGTAAATTTAAATCCATAAGAACATTAACCTTGCTTCGCACCAGTCATAGCAAAGTATATTTTCTCTCCTCTAAAGTTTAAAATGTACCCTTTTAATTTTTAAATTTTCGTGCCCGATGAGATCAATTATTATCGAAACGGTCTACATATCGTAGCAAGATATGACTGTATTTACATAAAGAAAAATAAAAACTATAATTTGTCCTCTTTGATTGAGCACTATCAACGACCCTTTTTGAAATTCAATTATCCTTAATTTTTGGATATCTTTCAAGCTCATATATATATATATATACATATATATATATATATATATATATATATATATATATATATATATATATATACTACACGTGACCCGTTGGGTCAGTATGTCAGTATTTTATATTAGCTAAGGAATTAATGTATGAGCGTGGCACTTGTGACGTAAGAAAATAGTTATTTGTGACATAACAGAAATTTTTCTATGAAAGTATATTAAAATTAAAAAAGAATATAGATAGATTTCTATGAGTCGTTCTGTTTATAATTGTTTATTTTTGAGAAAAAAAACTTGCAGCCATTGAATTATAAGTGGTTTTCCATACTTATAGGTAAATGTGCACTGAACAGATAAAATAATGCTTAAAATTAAATTCAAATTTTGATACATCTTTTAATTTAAACACGAAAAAAAAACAGTAGGGCCGCTGAAAACGTACACAGTAAAAGAATATGTTTTATTGTCGTGTTGATTATTTATTTGTTACGCAAATTAAAAAAAAACAACATATTTTTGGGGTTATTTATTTATAGTGATAGTGTAGAAGAAAATGTATGAATGTTTTTTTCATAAAAGGTGTATTAAAAATGGAGAATAAATTCAACAAAAAAGGAAGGTGGCGGGTAAATCACCGTTGTAGAATCCTCTTATGGTTGTCAACAGATTAAATTAGATTCATTTGTAAGAAAATTGCGTTAAAATAACTTAAACGTAATACGGAAATGAACGGTGTAGAAAACGCAGAAAGTTTCAACAATTGTTTATTTGGATAATCTGAACGCGAAAAAAAACAAAAACAATTGGGACAATGAAAACGTACACAGTAAAACAATACGTTTTATTGTCGCGTTAATTATTTGTTTATTGTATGCATACGCAACCGGAAGTCGTAAACCGGATGTTGGGTTACAACACCCTTTACAAGGTCATTTGAGTTTTATAATTATATAGATTGATATGAATATATATATATATATATATATATATATATATATATATATATAGTCATCCACATACAGTACTGTTTCGCAGCTCATCAGTGAGGCTAGAAAGGCAACTACCTCAAGCCAGGATTGAAACTCGACCGCTTGTACGACGGTCAAGGCTCCTAACCATTACGCTAATCGGCGCCTGCCGTGCGAGTCGTGAATTAACGATGTTTTGACATCGTCCGAAATACCTAAACTTGATTTGTTTACACAAAGAGCATCGCTTTATACGCTAATGGTAATTCGTAACAGCCTCTTTTAAAGCGTCGTCTGTTTTATTAGGTTATAGTAATCGACGCCCACGCGTCTCCCACGTTAATATAAAACCGCTTAACACAAATGACACCATTGCGTTTCTCTTACAAAATTCTTTATCGTGAAGCTATTTGAAAATTTTTAACGGTTGGCGTTCATTTGGCAGGCAAACCGCAATTTCGCTGTTTAAATTTGCTTGTAAATCCTAGGAAGTGGCCGGGTGGTGTAGGGTGTTTCTTGCGGGTATTATAGACACAGCATGTCGCGTTTGCGCTCTGCGAATGCTACTTTGTAACTTTAGTTTAGGTGATCCCGTAAAACAATTTCTAGTTGCACAACTATTGTCAAAGAAACTTTTAATCCGTGTTTGGTTGAATTGTCTGTGTGTAAATAATTATAAAGTCTTGGACACGAAAAGAATAAATAACTCTTTAAGCGCTCGACTGGAATTGGCGTAGGAAGAGCTATTCATTAAACAACGAGTATTGGCAATTTGAATGAAGATATTGCAAGTGAATTGGAAGATTATGTCTTATCCACAGTGTTCGTCAGATTTCTCACCAACAGATTATTAATATTAGATTGAATTATTCCGGCGTATGCAAATGCATACAAAATAACCCCCGTCGGTAAAGAAAAAGACTATCAAAACAGCACGTTAGATAGGACGATCACTTTAGAGGCGCTGAGGACGTCACAGCGGTAAGGAGAGAATGAGTATATAAAAAATAGAGTTGCTATTTTCTATTCTTAGTCTCCTATGTGACTGAGCCTACAACGTGCTGGTACTCGGAGAATGTTACCTTCCGACTAGTGTTCTAATCTTAAATGTTATTCTCACAGCGTTTCGGCCTCTGACCATCCTGAGGTGCGTCTTGTCGAAATGGGGAAGTTGTATAACGAATTCGGGAATAATACGTAATTTCCAACGGAACTCTTTTTTTTTAATCCGTGTAGATAGTTTAGTCTTGTTCTATCAGCTATGACCGTGTAGAAGTGTTATGTAATGTGATTAGTAGGGTTATGACAACAGAATATTCTTTTCGTTGTTTTGACTCTCGAGTATATATCCGACACAGACACAGTTAATGATCTGAGAATCACATTTCTCTATATAAAAGCATATAAGATATTAATGGCTACACACTCGAGAGTCAAAACAATGACAAGAATATGCTGTTGTCATAGCCCTAGTAATTGTTTTCTCAAATTTTATTTGTTGCATCGCCAAGGATTGAAACTTCAACCCCCAGAAGACTGTCATTTAATCTACTTATTAATTAGCGCTTCAATCCGTTTTCGCCACAGACACTTGTAACAAACAATTTTAGAATAATATTATTTATGATCCAGATGTTAGAGAATTATCTGAAAAATGTTCAAGAAGAAAACATTGACTTAAGATCGTACGAATTGTATTCTAAATACAGTGTGGAACGATAAAGTTATCGCCCTAGAAAAGACGACATGATTTCATTTCCGTTTCATAAAAACCGTTTTGTTGTTGTTGTTGCAGACCATCTAAAAGTTTCGGACCATCTACAAGTTGTGGACCAGTTGTGTACAAATCCAAGAGCGATAGGAGCTTTCTATCATGCTTGAAATGTCACGATGTTTAACGAGCGAAATCGGCGATGTGCCGGTGTATAACTCCTGCTCTCTACCAGTCCAAGTTATGAGGACAGAAACATTGCCATATCCCTCAAAATGCATCGCTGGATTGCCACAAATAAAAGGGACATGCCCAGGGTGATGAAAACAAAGTTTCCGATCACGGTTATGGTCTTGGGTGTGATTTCAAGTGAAGGCCACATCATGCCACCTCACATTTTCGAAGTCGGTTTGAAAGTCAACACCAAAGTGTACCTAAATGTGGTGAAGAGTATGGTTGATTCACTGTGCAATCAGGTAGCCGCTGGCAGATCTTGGGGGTTTCTAGTTTCATTTGAAACAATCGAATGCCATTTAAAAAAATATAAAATTAACACCATTTTCTTTCGTTATTTTCGTGAAAATTGCCGGGCTGAGCTCCAATTGTTGATTCCACCTCGGAATTGCACGCCTGTAGATCTCTCTTCCGTTTCCCTGCTTTCCAGCCGACTACAATATGGTCGTCTTCAAGTCCAACGTAAACAAGTTCTTGATGTGTCGTCTCCTTAAGTAATCCAATTTAATTTCCATTATTAACGATTACTACGATATTTTCTCATTGACTTCTGCACACTCATTAACCCTTATCCTCGAGTGGCCTCCGGGCCTTGATAAGTGGTAACTCCTTTGTAAAAAAAAGAAGACATTCACAGCCAGAACAAGTTTGGAATGAATGATAAGTGAAAAATTTTCGCCTTTTTGTAGTCGAATTTCTCAACCCGAAAAAAATTGGAATGATTGCGTTGTTTCCAAATTCTTGAAATATTGTTAGAAATAGCGAATCATAGCAGGTAACGGTACATCAAAGTTCTGTGGCCATCATTACTGCTCATGTTATGAGCAGCCGGGCAGCTGCAAGTGAATGTCGGATGAATTGAACATTCCGGGAGAGAATGGTAATATAATTACACACAGTCACTGTTCGAAATGGATGCTATTAAATGGAATGGATGGAGCCGAATATTGGTATGTGATTAGTTTTAAGAGTAATTGGAGGTGTAGACATTTTCTGAATTCCATCGACTAACAATATATATATATATATATATATATATATATATATATATATATATATATATATATATATATATATATATATATATATATATATATAGTAATGACAATTAATTAAGCTACATAGAATATTCCGCGTTTCATCCACACTAGAATTCATCAGGCTTATGTTGAATCCTAGCGTGGATGAAACGCGGAATATTTTGTGTAGCTTAATTGCCATATGTATTTTATAACTTACTACCTAACTCTAACTACGTATTGAGCACTATTGAAGTAAATACTTAAAGTTTACTCATAAATTTATACTTTCGTATATTAATTTATGAGATTAAATGAAGTAGTCATATGAATATATATGAATATATATATATATATATATATATATATATATATATATATGTTCATGCCTCTAAATAATACTAGTGCTATATATAAACATTTGATAAAAGAACATAACTGTCCCCCCTCCAATCTTAGAAAGGTCCTCGTTGAAACATAAAAATTATAAAACATGAAAATAATATTAAAAATTTAAAAATTCTGGTGGAAGCGTCATATATTAGAATCCTTCAACCCACTATAAATAATACCGCATTCGAGAAAAAGCAGTAACGTTCTAAAATGTCTTGCGTAGTTCGTATTGGACGGACTTCGTTAACAGTGTCCACGAACTTGCTGAATTTAATACTCAAATTTTTAATCTACCTATATTTTTAATCGACTTTTCATCAATTCTATATATTTTAATTTATGATCGCTGTTTTCCGTATATTTTAGTTTTCACTTTGAATTTTCATTTTCGCTCATTCGAATTTTTACTTCAACACCTGATGATGATTCACGGACGAATCGAAAGCGCTCGTGACAGCAACAATTATGGAACTTTTATTAATCTGTTTGATTTTTATACAAAAAAGATTATACGGAAAATCGAAAAATTAAAAAAAAAGAATCGTAAAGTAAAGTGTCTCCGTTGCATTTAATAATATTTGTTTGAATGAAAATTTGCTGCCTAAGTGTATATATATATATATATATATATATATATATATATATATATATATATATATATATAAGAGCAAACAGTTAATAAAACATGTTAAAAACACTTTGAAAAAGAGTTAAAAACATATTTAATCTGAAACGGAAACACTTAAATAAGTGGATAGTCCTTAATCCGCGGATTTTCGAAGAAATACTTTCTTTCTCATCAGAGGGTAGGAATTAGCAAAATTCGGGATCGGATTTTGCATACAAAAGTATTTGATGAAACTGCAAGTAAGTCAAAGATCTTACTTGATAACAAAAAGTGAAGCAGAGGGAATATGGTGAAGAAAAAGGTGATTACACGTGAATGGATAGTCTTGTGAAAGGTGAATAATTGCTTTACACCTCATACAACATTGTATCAACCCGACAAGTATTTTACAAAGAACCAACAAACATCAAATAAACCCTAATAAACAATAATTTCCCAGTAAAATTGTCGATAAGCACATAAAACTATATTTAAACTCAATCCAAAGTAAAAACAAAAAACGACACCATCAAAGCATACTATAAAAAGTATACTATAAAAACCAACTACACACTAAATACAAAATAGACGAAAAAAAATAATAACAAAGCTAATTAAAGATACACCAGACCCACCGACCAGAATAAAAAGATCAAACTAATAATATATTATAATAAATTTAAAACCTCCAATTTAATGATTAAAAACAATAACAATACTAACACCACACTACACCAAACTAGTGTAGTGTATGAATTTATTTTTCCCTTCGAAGAATGTCACTGAATGCACTCTAATCCTTACATACTGCATACATAGGCCACACCACAACAACACACTCCCGACGACTAACCTATCATTTAGCTGACAATAGTGCCATAAAACAACAATACTTAGACGTAAGGGGCTACTATTTGAAACTATGCCTGGGAAAAATTAACAAGATGTTGGTTTACGTTAGATTTAAACTTCTGCATATTAGTACAGCCAGAGAAGCAGGAAATAGGAAGGGAGTTCCAAAATCTAGCTGTTCGAGGGAAGAAACTATTAGAGTAAAAATCTTTCTAGCATTTAGGGACTACAGCAGTGAAGGGGTGAGATTTTGTTGCTAAGCGGGTTTGTCGTGGATATGTACGTCAAGGGGGCATGAGTGCAACGAGTTCATCAGGGCATATTCCATTAAACTATTTATAAAACAGACAGAGATGCTACACTGCGGTGATGGGACAGAGGTTGGAGCTTAGTTGACAAAGTGAGACCTATTAGATGGAAAACTCTTTTTTTTTAGAACCCTATCCAAGAGGGAGAGGCTAGTGGTAGATGCACCAACCCAGATGTGGCAACAATACTCCATGCACGGGCGAATGGTTGCCTTGCAGAGGTACAGGGTACTCTCAGGTGTGAGTAGTCTTTTAGCTCGATAGAGAGAATCCACCTTCTTTGCAGCAGCCTTTGCAGTGTCCTCAATGTAATGATGTGTTATGGCCAGATCTCAACTAAATTACATAATGACTCTTGTTGTTAACTATCTGAAATCGCTTTACCATATTTGAGGTTAATCTGACCATTCAGATATTGAACGGAACTGAACGTAAGAATGGAAAAAAGTAGACGAAATTAATAAAGATCGAATAAGGGGACAAAAAAAAAAGGAAGAAAAACGAAATCATAGAAGAGAAAGGAAAAAGATATAGCGACAGAAAAAAGTAGAAATAAAGACGATAGAGAAATAACGAAAAGTGTACAGGTCAAAATGAAAAGAAAAAAAATAGAGAGAAAGAAAGAGAAAAGGAAAGTTACCGAAAAAGAAAGAAAAAATATTATAGAGAACGAAAGAAACAACAGATAAGTAACGGAACAGAATAAATCAATCAAAGTGAAAAAAAGGGAAAAGCCTAATAAAGTTGATATTGGAAAATAAAGAAAAATACAGAGAAAGAAAAAAAAGGAAGAAAAATGAAACAGAAAGAAAGGGAGAAAATAACAAAGAACGAAAAAGTAAAAAAAAAAAAAAGAAAAGAAAAAGTGAGAAAAGGAAAATATATTAAGGACGAAGAGAAAGGGTAGAAGTATAAGAGTGGGCGAAAGGAATTAAAAGAACAAAAAAAGAAAAAAAAAGGAAATTTATAAATAAAAAAGAAAACGAAACAATAAACGCAAAAATAAAATAAAATAAAATAAAATAAAAATAAATAAATAAAAGCCCGAAGGAATTAAATCGTGTGGACCTTTGATATCGTCGTTTCGCAATTAATCAGGCCTCGTTTCGAAAGTTAATGTCAATCCAAAGAAATATTAAAACGCATACAACAGCCAGCAGATGCGCAGGGCGAATTACCCGTAGGTTTGAGCGGAGTCGTTAACATTCTGAGCTTTGTTTGGTCAATTAAACCTCTTTTGGGCTAATGTTGATACCACAACTGTTCAGCCAATGCGTTCTACAGTCTTCTTCTGGCGTGTTCTATTTATAAAATCCCGGAGGAATGCGAATGAGAAATTTATACAGGAAAGCACTCTTACGTGACGACTGTTCTCGCCAGTAATACAATGGCATATGGCAAAAAGGTTTCAAAAATGAAAAGAAAACAAAAAACAAAAAGTAAACAAAAACAAAACAAAATAAACAAACAAAAACAAGTAAATAAATTAAAAAAAAAAATGAGACATTCCCGGAAGTAGAGGCAAATCTTACAAACATTTTTAAGCATCAGAATTCTTTTTAGTTACGCAAGGCTCTAATCAAATACATCTAGTAATGCGAGCAATTTCAATCGTAGGCGTGTCCCTTTCCTTCCTGAGGTTCTCGTGAATGGCTCTTCAGGAGAAATCGAAACCTCCAAGTCTTTCTTTCTAATCAAATAATCGTATCTGTAATTTAATTAGACTCACTCTTCCTTTTTTTCCTGCAACTTCTCTCTCTCTCTCTCTCTCTCTCTCTCTTTCTCTCTCAGACGTGATGTTGTTAGTCTCATTCTTTTTTATAAATATTATTATGGCATGTTTTCTTCAGAATTGTCTGATCTATCTCCTGCTTCCTTTGTTCCAGCTCGTTTGCCTCGTTGTTCTAGTAATCTTAATCAATTCGCTGTTTTATTACCTCATTGTAATAAAGATTTATGTTTTAGTAGTTTCTTTTAAAGAACGGTTAGCTGATGGAACATTCATCCTGTTGACTATTTTCTCTCTACTTTTAACCTTAGCCTTTTGAAGACTAAGGCAAATAGGCATTTTTGTGACAGAGTGCATATGACCGTGTATGAAAATAACACCATCAACCGATGGATGGATGGCAAGCGATTTTATAAGCAGCAAGAGAAGCAAATTGGCAAGTGTGCTCAAGTTTCCGTCTATAGAAAAAGAAAAAGGAAAAAGGACACCGCGCGGTCGAGGAAAAAAAAACAAAGTCGGCGTCGAAGGAGATGGACGTGTAAAATGCAGGAAAAGAAAAAAAGTCGACGCCGAAGGAGACAGACGTGAAAAGTGAAGGCAAGAATAGGCAGTGAGAGACTTTTTAAGCGGTGTCAAGACGAGAGAGTAACGGCAATAAATACTTTTGTTAAAAAAGAAAAAAAAATGCCGACCCGGATTTATTATTTGTTTCGTTTGTTCCTGCAATATTGCAGCTCCTGTCCTTGCGATATCATCTTTTCGTTAATTGTAGCTGCTTGTTTGGAACTGTTTTCACGAATAAAACAATTGTCAATGCGTCAATGCGTTATAGACGTGTTAATTAGAGACTTTTTCTAATTCTGTTTCCCCATAAACACCTGGTTTATAGCGGATCATGATTTTAGATTAAAAAGAAAATCTATTTTAAATTGAAGTTTTGAATTTTTGAGATGGGGGCTGATTGTTTATATTGTTTTGATCGGACTATTGTTCTCATCTTGAGTGCTATTTGTGCAGCGTTTCGGTCGATGTAGCTTTCGACCTTCGCCAGGCATGTTGGTCGCCATTTTGGAAAATAAAGGAGAAAAGTTACTGGCTCCGTAATGATAAAAAAAACTAAAAATTGTATAACCACTTCCTTAAAATTACAAAGGGAGATAATCCCCCTGTCAAACTTTATTAGATTTACCTCCCTTTATTAACGAAAATTTTTTTACACAAAACAAAGTACGGCGAAAAAAAGAAAACAAAAAAAACAAACAAACAAAAACAACTCAAAGAATGCGAAATCATATTTGGAGCTAGTAATTTTTCTCTTTTCGTTTACAAGATAGCGACCAACATCTGTAACATTCACCATTTGAGAAAGGGACTTCCCCGAAATATATCATGGAAGTTTGTGCATATCGATACATAACACAATTGAAAATATACGTATATATATACACGACAGATATATATATATATATATATATATATATATATATATAATCGCCATATATATTTTATATATATATATATATATATATATATATATATATATATTTATATATAAGCCACCGTTCACCCGAACGTGCACCAAGCACTAGCCCCACGCCCTATAAAAAAGAATTTTAACCGTATACGTCCTGCAATGACTGTCAAGTACCAGAATATGTCCATTGACTTGGTGTTGCATCATGTATGATCTTGTCTTATAAGATCTAACACGGAATTTGCAAAAAAACAAAAACCCCAAAAGAAACTCACAACACTCGTATTCCTATCAACAAAAATACATTCAAACCACCCTTCACTCTAAAGCAGGATTTCCCAATGAGGTCCGTACCGCCAACCGAGGGGGATTGCGTTACGAGACTTCAAGCGATTGTCAAATTTATCGTATAAAGGTTCCCTGAGATTCTTTAGGGGGTGGTGAAAGACGTGGCTTTCTTTAACATTACTAGGTGTTTCTCAATCCATTTTTTTTTTCGGATTCATAATTCATGTGGAAATTGATTGTAGCACACTTATTCTTTTATTGGAAGAAATTAATTCACGAATCATATCCCGTAATGTTGACAAAACTTCTTAAGTGTTTCCTGGATCAGATTGATTTCTGATTCACATTTTCAACAAGTCTTTCTCGTCTACCGAATGTATCTCTTGAGAATAGAAACCGAATGAATGTAGGGAAACGTGATGATCGAAGACTTTTTTTTATGAAATATGGAACCAAATATTCCAAAACCTGTTGCTGATTAACAATCAATAGCAATCTGTACATTGATCGATGATTCCTGTGATAATTATTCTGATTTTTATTTTATCGATTATTGTATTAGCAATGCTGTGATATATTAATTGAACCACTTGATTTGTAATAGTTATTGTTCTCATACGATCGACATTTTGTTGAATAAACTATTATGAAGATTCAAATATTTATTTTCAATTTAATTATGTACTAGCACCAGTGCTAACATTATTATGTAAGGATGCATGGAGGGAGGAGGCGGTAGTAGGTAGCCAAGTGTTCTAGGGGGAACGTTTGTCGAAAATGGTTGGCAAACCCTGCTCTAGAAGTCCTAGATGCGAGAAAAATGTTCCACTCAGACTGCTTGCCTTTGACATTCCCTGTCTGCTCACTGTTTTCCTGGCCGTACCAACATGTATAAATTTAAATGTAATCTGAACAATTGTCTTGCTGTCCAACTCTCAATTTAGATTGTCCCCCAGGCCCTAAAAATCTGACTCCTATCACAGTAGTACTTCATGTTTTAGTTACAGTATGCCTTATTTGAACCTTCTCCAACACACCTAATTTAAATAATACGGAGTATTATTGGAATTATTCGGACTACTGTCCACATTATGAGTGTTAGTTTTACAGCGTTTCGGCTGTTGTAACCTTCTTTAAGTATATCTTGTCGAACTCGAGAATATTTCTGTCAAACTCGGATATACGTTGGAAATTTTAAACGGGACCCTTTATTTAATAGATAGAGGTAGTATGTTCTCGTTCCGACAGCCATGTTCTGGTAGAAGTCCTAACTCATTCGCAATTGTATTTTGAGTATCGCCTGAACTGGGGATTGAAACCTTCGACCTACAAAAGAATGTAATTGCAACTGAATATGTATGAAATATTTTATGTATTACACGACAGGCGATATCCCGGATAAAATATCGAATAGAGATGGATGAAACCGGAGAGACAGAGAAGGGGGAGACACATAGATGGTCAGACAGAGATTTTAATAAGAAAACAAATTATTTTAAATAGAATTTAGAAATAATATTCGTCATTTGAGTAACACTACGAACATTGTAAGGGTGAACGATAAAATTGTCGCCCTAGAAAAGACGACATGATTCCATTTCCGTTTATGAAACCGTTTTTTTTTCAGATTATCTACGAGTTGGTCTATTGTGTACAAATTCCAAGAGCGATAGGGCCTTCTATCATGTCTGAATCTCACACAGTGTTCAACGAGCGAGATCGGAGATGCGCCGCTGTACAACTCATGCTTACCACCGATAAAAGTTATGATAACAGGACGATTACCAGCAGCCTCAAAATGCATCAGTGGATTGCCACGAATAACAGGAACGTGTCCAGGTTAATGGAAAGAAAGTTTCCGCCCACGGTTATCGTCTTTGGTGTGGTTTTAGGTAAAGGGCCACATCATGCATCTTCACATTTTGGAAGTCCACTTGAAAGTCAACACCAAAGTGAACCTGGATGTGCTGAAGAGTGTGGTGATCTCCTGATGCAATCAGGTGGTCGCTAGCAGACCCTGGGTGTGGCAGCAGGACTCGACACCGGCCACAAGTCCAAAGAGACCCAGGCTTGGTTTCAGAAGGAGTGCTACGATTTGTACTCTTTTCTTACTGCCTCCCCTCCTCCACCGGCCCGACCGGCTGGACTACTTCGTTTGGTCATAAGTCAAGAACCTCACCAACATGCTATCCCACGACACCAAAGCCAACCTGATCGCTGCCATACGCCGAGTGTTCGCTGAACTCCTGCCGGCACTTCTGGAAAACACACACTCACAGTTCCGGACCCGTATCGAGGCGGTGATTGAGGCTAAATGCGGCTACATTGAACACATGTCAGCTCTACTACAAGTTATCTGAATTGATTTTTTTCAATAAATTAAAGCTGTAGTGTTTCTTTTCTTGATGGCGACAATTTTATTGTTCCATCTTGGGTACGGTATCGGTTGTCGAACACTGTTAACACGGGGCATGAACAATTTAGAATAATTTGAAGCTTTCGTCAAATCCAATAATATTATAGAGAGATAGATCAATAGACGGAGTGTAGGCGGACGGTTTTAAAGGAACGCTAAATCTGCTGGGCACTAAAATTGGCAGCTGATAGACGAGATAAAACCCGGTGATACATAAACGTATCATCCATCGGAATTATAATTAACTTTGTTCTCATAAAACAAAGTAATTTACTGGATAATTTAAGTAGATTACTTACACAGCTGCGGTGTGCCTTGTTGACAGAATTTCAAGAGGGTTGAGACCACAACACTTCCGGTTTTGGTTGGCGCCAACACATTTTTAAATTTCTCTCATCATTCTTTCTCTTACTACCCCCCCTCTCTCTCTTTCTCTTTCTTTCCCGTTCGCTTTCTCTCTCTTTATATATATATAATTATTTCATGTATCTACATAACATTTAATGTGTCTTTTACAGCATGTATTTAAACATTGTTCAGTACACGAGTAGAGGTGGGTAGTAAGCTTTTAAAATATATATGGCAATTAAGCTACACAAAAGTGTGTGTGTATCTGGTCACGAATAGGCTCCTATATGGTTGACTATTTAAAAAAAAATATGATTACATATAATGATAGGAGATGTATTGAGACACAGGAATGGGTATGTTTGATCTGGCAGAACGGTGGTTTATTAAAATTGTGGGGTCTGCGTTCGCGCCTGGTCCACAAAGTATGGAAATAAAAAAATAAAAAAATTACAAGTGTTTTTGATATAGATGCCCATAATAATAGTTTGATAAGTATGTTTCAACTTAAATAGGGATGGTATAATAAAATTGTGGAGTCTGCGATCGCGCCTGGCCTCCATAGACTTTTAATAAAGGTTTTTCATATCTTTCTGCGTAAGTATACTTTGATAATTATGTTTCAGTTTGAAGAAATATGGTATAATAAAATTATGGGGTATTCGTTCGCACCTGACCTCCATAGAATGGAAATATGTCACAAAGTTTAACAAGGTTTTTAATATAGATCCACAGAATATTGTGATAAATGTTTCAGTGTGAACAGGTATGGTATAATAAATTATAGGGTTTATCTATTTTATTTTTACTTTCATCATATTTTGCTTTTGTTTTTGATACCCCCAAATTCGAAGCTATCTCTTTACAACCGTTCCTTTTCATAACCTATCATAGTTTCATAAATCAGAGTCCATTTTCTGTAGGCTGTTATGAACCCAGTCAACGACGGGTACTTTTGCTAGTATATATATATATATATATATATATATATATATATATATGAGAGAAAGAAAATTATAACTGTAAGTTGAACTTTACAATCAAAATTTATTGTTCGACTGAATACTCCAAAAAGACGATTTACAAATTCTTATTCTGCTGAGTTTCAAAGAAAGCTATTCTTATTATTCTTCTCATCAGAGGACATAAAGAAATTAGCAAATTTTGTTTGTAGCAATGTTAGAATATGTTAGTTAAGGTATTACCTGAAACCGAAATTTATTGTAGTTATAAATTGCAAAATAAAGAATGAAAAAATGTTGGATATATAAAAAATATATATAAAATATATATATAAAAAATATATAAAAAATATATTAAAAAAATATTAAAAAAATATAAAAAAATATATATAAAAAATATATATATAAACAAACCGCGTATAATATTTTAGCTTGCATGAAAACCCTCTCAAGTTGATTCGAAATGCAAAATAGACATTTAGAGGGAATGGATTCCAAAATAAGTCCAGCGTGACGATGCACATAATCCGATTGGTAAGCCTTCAAAAAAGCTGAAATAGAGAAAATTGTTTTTTCCGAGCTGTGCAGTAGTCCAAAGAGAAGTCTATCCCCAATCAAATGGGACCTAATATTTTTCCTACCAAACTCTTCTATCAGTTTTTGGTCTAAAGATATGGAACTTAATATATAGGGTATTCGAACCCATGCGAAACTATATATTTGCCGTGGAAAATGGGTGAAAAAGTGTGAAAATAAAAGTTGGAATTTGCCAGGTGAAGATCGAACGACGGCATTTCAAATATTAATGCGTAACGTAATAGCTATTGGTTTATGTTTGAATTTTTAGCCTTGCAGCAAACATGTCTTCATAGTTCAAGCATTAACGCCAAAGTAAAAAAGTAAAGTGTAAGCTAAACGTTTTGATTTCGATTCTGAGTGGTGGCGCACGAGACACTTTAAAAAAAAAATTTTTAAACCATTGTTATATAATGATCCAATAGGACATGATAATAAATGCAAAATCTGGATTAAGCAAAATTATCATATTTAAGCGTATTTTACGACCAGAGAATGCAGGGCGGCTTACTATTATATATATATATATATATATATATATATATATATATATATATATATATATATATATTAGGAGGCAGTCCGACTTCTCAACTCCCAGTGATTAGATGTCAGTTCTACAACATAATCAAGTTAACTGAATTGATTTTTTTTCAATAAAAGTTTTAATTAAAACTGTAGTGTTGTTTTCTTTAGGGCGACAACTTTATCGTTCTCTCTCTCTCTCTCTCTCTCTCTCTCCCTCTCTCTCTCTGCATCTCTCTCTGTGCCTCTCTCTCTCACTCTCTCTCTCTCTCTCTCTCTCTCTCTCTCTATATATATATATATATATATATATAAGAACATTATAAGGCCGTGTATACACACGCACACACACACACACACACACACACGGCTTTACAATGTTCTTCTAACTTACAGCCTTCATTTCTTTCTTCTATTTTGCTTTCTTCTTCATCTAATGTTTGTCTCTTTATTTTAAATCACTGTTTACAAATCTGAGCTGTTATGGGAATGATGAGCAAAAATACTCAGTGTTGGCTGAACTATTTGCGGTATTTACCGATCTCAAACTTCTCTACCTTCCAACACTCCCCTTCCATGGAATCTATGTACGCAGATGCTAATCCAGTTGGTCTTTACAGTGTTTTTTTATAACAATACTCAACAATAAACAGAATTGTATATTTATTTGGTATACATTCTTTCATGCATACAAAAATTATTGGATACACATTTGCAGACATGTTGCTGTTGTAGGTGCGAGTCAGCTGAACTTTCTCAGTTAGACTCTTAGTAAGAAGGCCAAGATTAATGACTTTCAACTCACTTTAATGATTGTGAATTTCCCAAATCACTGCACAATCTGTTGAAAACTGGCACAAATCACCGATGCTTCGTTGAATATTCAATAGATACCATCCCAACCAGAGTAACCCAAAAAAATGCCATCTATAGAACCGTCAATAAAATTAATGATCCTCTCGATTGTCTAATGATAATTGGTATAAATAAACTTCAGTCTATGCCTGACTTATTCAACAAGGTTCAGTCGTTAATGTCCAACAGTCTTTGTCTTCGTTTCATCGGCGTTTGATTATATCAATGAACAAAGATGGCTGAATATTCATGAGTGGAATTTAGTGGACACGTCAGACACAAAGAGAAGTTTATTTTTACTATATAAAATTTTGCATGTTTTTTCCTAAGTTAGTTCATACGTTACCCTTGTGCAAAAGGCCATGTTTGAAGGACTAACTTTTATAAAAGGCTAAATTTCGCGAAATTTGGCTTTAAAAAGGCCAGTCTAGCAACCCTGAACAAGAGTATAAGTATTACCTCCCTTTAATGTTGCTGTGTTTTCGAATATCATATAATAATATATGATATGTTGTTGTAATGGTGTGAGAAAGGAACTCGGAGTAATTTCAACATGCAGCAGTTTTTCACCGAATAAAGAAGTCAGCCAAATGTGACGTCACAAAGGGAACATTCGAAAGACAGATGTCCAAAAAACATTGTCTGACAAAAGGTGCTGAACTAAAGAGGTAAATTAAAGATTGCTTCTTGCAATATGATATTATTCTTTGCATTGAACTATGTAGCACAATATTACGTTCTGCATAGTAGTACTAATTAATTTATCTCATTTGGGTCAGTTCTATATATTTAAAATACAATGGACACTATTTTCCTAGAAATGTAAATAAATTCATATTTTCTGTGTGTTATCAACTTTGTTTCTGCCCATAAAACTAATTTTTGCACTATCCAGTAAAATAATTAGCTTTATCATAACATATTTGTTGATTAAATCATGATATGGAATTTCCACGGGTCTTGCTAGTATGGTATTATTGCAGAAAAGAATTGTGGATTCAATTTACCATTTAATTGGTGGCATTTTTTTGTGTGTGGGGGGTTTATTCTGTATCTTGTTACTATTGGTTTTAACAAAATCATATGAAGAAATGGAACGAGTTCTTTGCTCGTTTTTTAAAGAATTAAATTCTTGACGTACGTAAACCAAACACTTATAATCTCACGCATTTATCTCACGCAAGATGACAGTGGCTAACTGGTTAACTGAGAACCTAAGTGTGACAAATTCGAATCCAATCTACATAAATACTAGGGCCGAGGTCTTTCTCGAAAGACTTCTAACAAGAAAGATATCGAGGAAACGAATGCTAACTATAATCATTTGATTCATTCGAAATAAATGAATAAATGGTGCTCAACAGCAACAACAGGAAAATGAGGGTGGCTTAGTAGTTAACGACTTAGACTAGCAATCTGGGTGTGCCAAGTTCGAACCCTGTTCGTTCCACAGAAACACTTTCAATTAGGGAAGTTGTCAACCTTCACGTGATTCTTCCCGTAGTTACCCTTCTAAAAGGAATATCTTAATAGAAAGATATCGTGGAAACGAATGCCAACAAAATTATCATGAATGATGCTTAACAAACAAACGAACAGCAACGACAGTTATAGCAGCATAAAACGCTCACGGTATGTGACGCACCCAAAGCAGCGAAAATAAGATCCCCGAAACATACTCAACAATGGCGTTTTACTCTATCGTAGTTTCAAAACCCAGGTAACTTTATCATGTCATATATAACATTTAAAATGAAAGTAATGTAATGTGTTGATGACTATTTTAGTACACGTTCACAAAAATGAGACGATGTAAAAAAATAATTAGTGTTTTTTTTTATGGCGATGTGATGTAAATAGTAATAAATAATGTAAAGAATGTTATTTATTGTAATTATAAACTCTTACTTTATGTAGACATTGACTCCAGCAACACGCACGCACACACACACACACACACACACACACACACACATACACACGCGCGTGCACACACACACATATATATGCATAAAGAGGCGAGGCGGCGAATTAAAATTGACAACGAGGAGAAACGGCGGTTTTGTTTAGACAGACGGGGAAAGATGGGAAAGCTACGTAGTATCTGATACGCGTCTCCATAGTAATATATATATATATATATATATATATATATATATATATATATATATATATATATATATATATATATATATATATATAGGCTCCCTCAGTCTTTGACAGACTATAGATACCCACCATAGGAGTGCCTGCGTGTTAAATTTTTGTGGCAGGAGGTACGCATCTCTCTTGAGTCGAAATTGTTACGAGGGGCGTGCAATAAGTAATGCCCCTGACCCACTTCCCATAGTAGTAGAGCAACGAAACTTAGCACAGTTATTAGTCTTTCTCTACATAGGAACTACCCAGAGTTATGTATTTCTCCCATCGTTTGATGCAGCTCTGGAGACCGTTTTTGTAGAACACCCCAGGTTGGTCCTCCAACCACGACGTGACTTCAGAAATCAAGGCTGCATCATCTGGGAAACGCTTTGCTTTCAAAAACAACTTCATGGCTGGGAAGAGGTGAAAGTCAGAGGGTGCAAGGTCAGGAGAGTAGGGAGGATGGGGAAGGATTTCATAACCACACGCCCGTGCTTCTGATCTAGCGACATGCGAGTTGTGGACCGGAGCATTGTCCTGCAGGGGGAGGGTACCTGATCTTGATTTGACAGCTTCCCTTAATTTCCTCAAAAGTGAAGCATATTAGGCTCCTGTAATTGTCGTAACCTTTGCCAGGAAATATGTAATCACTACTCCGTCCTGGTCCCAGAAGACTTTGAGCATGACCTTGCCAGCGGAGGGCTGCACCCTTGCCTCCTTTGGAGGTGGTGAGTCCAAGTGCTTCCACTGCATTGACTGGGCATTGGTCTCTGGATCATACTGATGGATCCAGGTTTCATCCTGTGTAATCAGTCTTTTGAAAAACTTTGACTCATCTTCTTGGCACATCTCCAAATTCATCCTCGAGCACTCGACGCGTTCTCGCTTCTGAAATGGTGTGATCAAACTGGGAATCCATCTGGCAGACACCTTATGCATATGCAAATGGTCATGAATGATAGTTTCCACAGACCCTGTACTAATCTTGACATTTTGGGCTATTTGGCGAATAATAATGCGCCGATCTTCCAAAATGGCAGCCTCAACTTGACGGACAGATGCCTCATCAATGGCAGAAGGGGGCGATCATGTCTGGGAGCTGTTTCCACAGACTTCCGGCCATGTTTGAACTCACGATGCCAGCGTTTTACACGGTCATATGATGGGGCATTATCACCATAAGTTTCTTTCATTTCATCGTCTCCTGTGGTGTGTGTCCTTTCAAATACAAAAACCGGATCACTGCTCGACATTCAATAGGCTCCATTTCATACCTGACTCAGTTCAAACACCTGTAAAACAGAAACCACAATTAGTTCACAGCTGTAATTTGCCACATAACCCGTAGAGATATAAATCATTGCACATGCAAAATTTCAACTAGATCAGACAACTGGAAGTGGGTCAGGGGCATTACTTATTGCACGCCCCTCGTAAATACCAGTGGCAAGTGAAGTGTATGTACAGCACGACTGAAAAAAATATGCTGGGATAAACGGAAAGCACATACAGCACCTAGATCTCAAATGGTCACCCATTTAGGACTAACCAGGGTCAACGTTGCTTAACTTCGATATGGCGAGAATCGGCACACGCACACACACACAAATATATATATATATATATATATATATATATATTAGAGAGAGAGAGAGAGAGAGAGAGAGAGAGAGAGAGAGAGAGAGAGAGAGAGAGATAAAATAGACACGTTTCGTCCCTATTTTCGGATGACTTCTTCAGGATTGTAAAATGATTGAGAAAAATTAAGTAAAAACCATGATGAGCCGAAAGGTTTTCGTGCTACCTTTCTTTAGATA
>NC_136488.1:149640032-149662532 GCF_053919585.1 Euprymna scolopes
TAATATTTAATATAAAGATGAATGTACAAAATGTATGACGATTCTTCAATTTTTACCCATTTTTTGACCCCTAAAAAACTATTCTAACCGATTAAAGACCCATAAAAGAAGGACCCATAAAAAATCCAATATTTGATGCACCTAGCGGCGCTCTGCGATTTTTAGTTTTGGTAAAAATAGAGTTTAAAAATATGGAGACAGACAGACGAACGGACGGAAAAACAGACAGATAAGCGTTTATATATTAGATGACAAAAACTCTATATTCCAAATTTAAAGATGTTGACCATCTTACCGTTTATTTCTTTCAGCATGTTAGAATATTCAATTCTTGACAGCACCTGTTTCGTAGTGCAGAACCGTTTATGTAATTAATATGCCAATTTTTGAATTCATTTCGGCCTGACTCATCAGGAGAATAGAAACTTGTCAACTTTAACAGAAAATAAAGGAACATGGCCATGATTACAAAACCCGAAAAACAGTTGCAATTGTATTTTCTTTTAGTTGTCCGCTCTTTGATATATATATATATATATATATATATATATATATATATATATATATATATATATATATATTGTAGTCATCGACACACAGTCCTGTTTCGTTGTATCACAAGACTAGCATCTCTCTCAAGCCGAGGATTGAACCTAGAACCATCGTGTTGACAGTCAGCAGTTTTACCGATCGACTTACGGGAGTGGCGCCCGTAAATTATCTCACCAAATCTCTATTTAAACAAACATTTGTCCATCACCTTTACAGTGCTCTAACCGCTTGTTTATAAACAAACAGTGAGCATAACAATATATATATATATATATATATATATATATATATATATATATATATATATATATATATATATATATATATATATAATTTGGGGTTGCTATTTTTCAAAGGTGAGGTAGCCAGTGAAATATAACGAGGTTAAAACAAGAGTGCTCAATATCGGGGTAGAGCAAGTTACACTTTCAATTTGTTTTTACCTAAGCAGTAATGTGTTGCTACACAGTCATGAGCATGTTTCGACTGTGTAGCAACACATTACTGCTTATGTAAAGACAAATTTAAAGTATATATATATATATATATATATATATATATATATATATATATATATATATATATATATATGCAATTATATGAATACAACTTTGTATGTGTGTGAGTTGGTTCCTTTTAGACTCCGTAACGGCTCAACAGATTTTTTTTTAATTTACAGAACTTTACTGTATGTCTGTGAGTGATCTTAGTAAAGTTTTGTATCAGAATGCCCTCGAGAATTATCGATTATCGATAATCGAAACCGTTATTTTATCTTATCTATCATCAGTAAAGCCATTTTTTCCATGTCGTCGCTTAGCAACGTTGATAGAACAAAGGGCCGTGAAAATTCTACGGTTGGGTAAGTTGATAGCGTGTATTTATTTATTTATTTTTTTTTTGCGTGACATAGTCTGTAGGTTAAAACGCCGCACGTGAATTTCTTAAATTTTTTTTTCATTAACAGTAAAGAATTTTATAAGACTTAAAAATTTACGTGTTTATTTATTATTATTATTATTATTATTATTATTATTATTATTATTATTATTATTATTATTATTATTTTATTTATTTTTTTTTTTTGCATAACGTGGCTGTAGGTTCAAACTCCGCCCATAAATTTCTCAATGCTTTTTTTTCGCCAACTGGAAAGAATTTTATATAAAATAATTTCATAAAAGAATCAGTAGGTTCTCTAGAGTGAAATATAGAATAACATATATTTTGGACTAAGTTACTGCATGGAGGCATGTGAAGCTTCCTCCCAGACGATTTCACGGATTTCGATGACAATAGAAATATAGGAGTGTGAAATATTCGTTGATCATCATTCAATGCCGGGAAATGGCGGGCCTCCCTGCTAGTATTATATATATATATATATATATATATATATATATGTATATATATATATATATATATATATATATATATATATACATATATATAATTTATGCTTTTTCATAGCTGGTTGGTTAACGTAATTGATAAGGCCATTGACTTCTGGTCGCATTTGGATATCTATCGGTTCGGGCTTTGAATCTCAGTGTGTGTGTGTGTGTGTGTTCGCATGATGTGTGAGTGTATGCGTATCTGAGAGCATGTATGTATGCGTGCGAATGTGTGTGCACGCTTTTAAGTATACGTACACCTGCGTACGTAAACACCAGTCTGTGATACTGAGACAGCAAGAATTACGAGAAGGCAAAATGCTTTCTTGTTGCATTCCTTTCTCGTTATATGGGAAATAGAAAGAGAGGAAAGAAAAAGATAAAGAAGAGATAAAAAAAAAGAAGAGAAGCTAGACGGACGCTGGCGAAGGTGGGCACTCGTAAACAAACATCCTGTAGTTTGGTGCCCAATTCTTGAATTGTAGCCAATCGCAATCAACCATCCGCTTCCATTCACACTACATAAACTTACCATTCATTTTTATCTGAGAAAAAAAAAGGAAAGAAAACGATGGAAAAGAAGAAAAAGAAGAAGAAGAAGAAGAAGAAGAAATCACAGCCGAGGAGAGAAGGCGGTTTTGTTAGGAACCAACAAGCAAGGATTATAAGATTACGTAGGATCGGATTACACCCGACCAGCTTTGTAATTTACAAATGATGCAATAAAAAACACTCGATAGACGAATAAGTTCACAGATGGACCTTCCAACTAGCCACCTTGTTCGTGGGATTTAATCCATTAGATTATTTCTTATATATGTAGTCACATGTTTCTGTTGATAAACCAGATACAATAGATTGCTTGGAAGACAGCAGTCGATGCATCGTTGTCGAGATATAGCTAAATTTAATGTGTACTGTTTGTGAAAATTGGACCCCTAGATATACGTCATATACGTGAGACACGCGGGGGCCATATGCCAGAAATTACATATAAATTGTAAATGCCAAAAATTAACCGGAGTGGCGTAAAAAGGACATATCAATCGTAGTTCCCTGACAGTGCCGGGTATTCTAGCTTATGTGTGTTTGTGTGTTTGAGATATATATGTGTATATATATAATACCTTTAACTTGGTATATATATATATATATATATATATATATATATATATATATATATATATATATATATATATATATATATATATATATATATACCAAGTTAAAGGTATTCAGGAGACCAAACTCATAAATTAAAACGAGGTTATTAAGAGTGCTCAATAAAAAGAGCAAAATATTGTTTATTTATATAGACTAATATTACATAGTCGCTACACTGATTGTATATATATATATATATATATATATATATATATATATATATATATATATATATATGCGTGTGTGTGTGTGTGGGGTGTATACACCCCACCCCCACATATATATATATATATATATATATATATAAGGCAGACGATATTTAAAAAAAAGACATAATCATTCTGCGCCACAAAAAAAATGATGTCAAGAATTTCCTAGTTTAACAGGCTGAAAGAAATAAATGGTAAGATGGACAACATCTTGGAATTAAGAATGTAGTCTTTTTGTCATTTATTTGTATATGCTCTGTAATTATATTTAACAGGCACCCCACTTCATAGATAAAAGGATTCGTCTAAATAAAATGTCAAATATAATTGAATATTCATACATTCTCCTATATATATATATATATATATATATATATATATATATATATATATATATATATATATATATATATAAAGCTGAGTGTGTGTGTGTGTGTGTGTGTGTGTCTGGTCGCGAATAGGTTCCTATATGGTTGACTATTTTAAAAAACTGATTACGTATAATAATAGAAGATGCATCGAGACCCAGGAATGTGAATGTTTGATCCTGCAGAACGGTGGCTTATTAAAATTGTGGGGTCTGCATTCGCGCCTGGTCCACGAAGTATGGAAATAAAAAATAAAAAAATTAAAAAAAAAACGTTTACAAGTGATTTTGATATAGATGTACATTTCATATCTGTCTGCGTAAAAATACTTTTATAATTATGTTTCAGTTTGAAGAAATATGCTATAATAAAGTTATGGGGTGTTCGTTCGCGCCTGATCTCCATAGAATGAAAATATGTCACAAAGTTTAACAAGGTTTTTAATATAGATCCACAGAATATTGTGATAAGTGTTTCAGTGTGAACAGGTATGGTATAATAAATTATGGGGGTTATCTATTTCATTTTTACTTTTATCATATTTTGCTTTGGTTTTGATACCCCCGAATTCGGAGCTATTTCTTTACAACCCTTCCTTTTCATAACCTATCATACTTTCATAAATCAGAGTCCATTTTCTGTAGGCTGTTTTTGATCCCAGTTAACGACGGGTACTTTTGCTAGTATATATATATATATATATATATATATATATATATATATATATATATATATATATATATATATATATATATATATAGGAGAATATTGAATTCAATATGGCGTAATGTAAAAATATGAAGGTAACTGCAGCTTTTCTTCCAATATTCGAATTTTTACAATGTCAAATCACATTTCAATTTCTTTTGACGGATTGATTGTTGCTATTTCTTCTGATGAATTAAGGGCATCAGAGATTCACTAATTGATATAATAATTAAGTGATTGATTTTGCGCTACGAAACAGATACTGTCAAAAATTGTATATGTCAACTGATTTAAAGGAATACAATATAAGATGGTCAAAATCATGTATTTTGAAATATAACTTTTTGCCATTTGTTATATATATATATATATATATATATATATATATATATATATATATATATATATATATAGAGAGAGAGAGAGAGAGAGAGAGAGAGAATTTCTTCGATACTGTAAATTTGAAAACTCTCAGACGATTACTTGTGATTTCATTTCGCTTCTGACATCTTTCTATACAATTTTCTTCTTCTAAATCCCAATTTGTTTGTCTCTTCTGGGGTCATTTTCTTACTCCTCCTCCCTCCCCGCCTTCGCTACTCCAAAATGAATTTGTATTTACGCTTCCCCATTGGCTGTTAAAAGAGAGCCGGCGGAGAGAACTTTGTTTGATTGCTATTTAAGAGCCAATGACATATGTTTTTTGTTTTTTGTTTATTTCTGTGTTCCTGTTTTCTTCCTCTCCCCCAATTCAACAATTACGGTAGACAAGAGGGTTTACATTTGAGCGGAACTCCACCTTAACCGTTAAGAAAATGCGTTGGAATGTTACTGTTGAGAACCGATAAAAAGTTCAAGAACAAATGAAAAAGAAAAGAAGATTTAGTTGTAGGAATTAACTTCCTTAAACTTGTCGAGTTTTACTCGTGAGTTTAACTGAATAAATTGTAGACATTTTTTCTAGAGACACATCTGCCCGTCGTAGCGGAGAGATAAACATTTATAACCATTTGAGGTATTTTGATCCGAATTAGAATAAGGCTTCTAGAAATAATAATAATAATAATAATAATAATAATAATAATAATAATAATAATAATAATAATAATAATAATAATAATAATAATAATAATAATAATAATAATAATAAAACATCACATCACTGTGACGTTAATAGTATAACAATAATTCCGATTTCGTTTATCAATGTCTCTCTGGAAAGGGATGGGATTCATTTCCAGAGGATTTCCCTTAATCCCGGCTTCAAACCAGGAGCTTCAAAGATTAAGAGTTTTCCTAAGGATGTTGGTGGTACATACAATTGCAGCGGGCTGAAGGCCACCTAAAACATCGGAGAGTTGTAGTTTTTTCGATTGTCCTTCCAGACGACTTGATACTAATCCTAGTGTACCAACTACGACCGCGATTATTTGTGTTTTAACCCTGTATACGCCTTATCTCAAAGGCCAATGGTATACCAGGTATTCTGCAATTACATCAAACGAGAGTATCCTAAGCAGAAAATGTAATTGCAGAATACCTGGAAATTGTCCGTTGGATGTGAAATGTCTAACCTCGGAAATAGTGTATAAATGCGAGATAAAAACCGACAACACTAAGAAGATATATCTGGGAGCCACGGGAACAGTGTTTAAGGACAGATATAGAACCCACGTAGTATCAATTAAAAAGGAACCTGAGATAGAAACTAATAGGGATGGCGTAAACGCTAGCAGAGGGGTGGGTACAAGAATCAGCATTAAAAATAAAAACAAAAAGAGGAATACAACTGCATTAGGTGATTGGGTCAGGGAACTTAACAGAAATAATGAAGATTTTGAATTAAAATGGTCAGTAGTGGACAGGGGGGAGGAGTACAGCCCCGGGAAATCAAAAAGGTGCAATCTATGTTTATTGGAAGTCTTCTACATAGTGAATTCCAAAGAGGACATTTTGAATAAAAGACTAGATGCCATACAGGGATGTCTTCACAGAAATAGATTTCTGCTTTCACGCCTTAAATGTAACTGATGTATAACTTTTTACAACAATAAGGATCATCGGATGCTAGGATTAAATTTTAATGTAGAGTTAAATAGCTAGAATTGTTATAATCTAAATGAAGGATCCAAATCGAACATGCGAATATAGTTTCTATTATTCTAAACCGGCTAAGAAATATAAATAAAGTATAAAGCTCATCTAAGAATCGAATTTTTCCATAACGATGAGCATGTTTGTATTCAGTTGTAGCAGTATTGATGGTGAAATAAGTGATACCCTCTTCAAATCAATAAAACAACTTAACAATAAACTACTATTTGGGGGCTGAAAATTAATTTAATTGATTTTTTCATTAAGTTGGTAGAACCCATACTGATTTACTTATTCACTTACTTTACTCCTTGTTCTAAATGTTTTTACCCATAAATGCGGGAGTAGATATCTTCTCATCGGAGTGAAATGCATTTGTAGCTATTGGATTGTTTTGCTGTCATATCTCATTTAGATACCCAAGAATACAACACACGAATTATAAGACATGAGCAGCATAAGTGATTAATAACAGATGTGGGTTAAACCCATGGGTAAAAAGCAATTTTTTAAGATTATAAACATAATTTATATCCTTAATTTGTTAAATAAGCCATCGTAGCACGTCCTGGATCCGTCTGATTAAATTAATTATTAAATCATAGACGCCTTCTAGTAATCAATAGTCCGAAAACATCAAACGGCCTGAATTATCTCCCTTTAGCTGTTATAGGAAATAAAATCGACCCAGTTTCCAACAGAATTAATTAGTAGCAATTAACACCATAATTGATTTATCTCCCTTCATAATTGTCTGTAGTAACGATATGAAAACGTATTCAAGTAGAATGACAATGAATTTTAAAACATTAAATAATAAATAGATTAGAATACCTTACTCGATGTTGTACAAGGATTTATATATAATACAGCCTTTTTATTTATTCTCATATTCAATTAAACTTTAAACCTAAAATGGTCTTTAATCTAAGTACTAAAATAACGATAACCTGTAAACATTACTTGCCACTACTACGAAACTAAAATTAACCGTAACGTTATTGCAAGATTGTTAAGGCTATACTATAAATATAGAAATAAAAATTAAAAATTCTTTTTATAAAAAAAATAATTATTGGGAAATAAAGAAACAGTGAGATCTAATTTAGGAACTCAATGAATGGGATATAAAATTTTTTTTTAATGGCTTAGGGTTTTCTGTGAAAACTTCTCATGGCTGTTCTTAAATAGGGATACGAAAATTAGGCGATATATTAATATTTAAATATATATATATATATAAATCTCTCTCTATCATTTTTTCTTCCTCTATTTCTATCTATCTATCTATCGTTAGTTATCATTTCAAACTCGAAGAGCTATTTAATTCATACTTATAATATTTATTCATGTATTTTATGAAGTATGTCTTACACACGTTTCGTTTCATTTGGTAAGAAAAATTGGTTACAAAAGGAAATGGAGATATTTAAAGTTCGTAGAAACATAGAAATAAAAACAAACTTACTTATTGCAGTGTTTATTGCCCCCACAAACAGAATTGAATTCAAAGCACACGTAAGCCTGACGAGTTCTCATGAGAATGAAACGCGGAATAATGTGTAGCTTAAGTTATATATATATTTTAATAACTTACTACACACACACACACACACACACACACACACACACACATATATATATATATATGCGTTTTATATCTTCGATATTTCTGCTTATAATAAATAAGAATTCTGCATTAATTAAAATATAATATTTATGTGCATTTTATGCCAGGGCAACGCCGGACGGCCTGCTAGTATATATAAAATTTAAAACTTCGTAAGTAAAAAAATCGATGATGCAAAACTAATCATATTTGTAACAAACGGGGTCCCATATCGCAGGTCTATTCGAAAAAATTAAGAAAACAAATAATTGCAACGCATAAAATTAAAAAAAAAAAACAAATGCTGGGACAGTCTCGTCGTCATTGCCCAGTAGGGGTACTTCAGGCAATCAGCAATAAACTAAACCGTTCTCAAAACAGGATAAGGCAAATCCTGAGTGTGGACTGATTGTCGTTGACGTATCCTCGACCTGGTATCATAAACCAAACGACAAAGATATTTGGAGAGAGAGAGAGGGAGAGGGGGAGAGAAAGTGAGAGAGAGAGAGAGAGAGAGAAAGAGAGAGAAAGAGAAAGAGAGAGAGGGTGGGGGAGAGATCGTTAGAGATTGTGTTGTGTGCATTAATGTATTTATAGTAATAGCAGTCTAGATGCTTAGATGCAAATAACATTCTGTTGTCGTAAATGGGTTACACCGCGTTTAAGAATACATCCATAATCTTGCCTACTTAAATGCTCTCACAAAATACAATGAAAGGTATCACTCGTCCGAACACTCGGGCAGGTCTATTATTCAAACTAACAAACGAGAATTGATATAGTACACTTTTAGGTCGGCGCATACGGTTTCTTAATCATCTGAAAGTCTGTTATGCACACTTAGAACCGCAAGCTGATCGACATCATTATCATAATAAAAGGATAATTATGTTTAGCTATAAACACGCACACATATACACACATGCGCATGCGCACGCGCGCGCACACACACACACACACACACACACACACATATATATATGTATATATAAGGAACTCTCTCTGTGTGAGTTTGTTCCCTATGAACTCGGAAACGGTTGAGCCGATATTTTTTTGTGATTTCACACGAAGGTACTTGATGTGTCTTAGAGTGCTTTTACGTAGGTTATATACTGGAATGCCTCCAGCAAGTATCGGAGATCGATAATCGAAAAAATCCGACGAAAGAAGGAAGTTTGACTTTAACCAAAGTTAACACTTTTATACAACCTAACACTACAAGTGCATTTGAAACATTTTATCACGGTACAAGCAGAAAGGCCTAGTCTATTAAATCAACTGTGGATTCTTTTATGAGACAGGGGCGCGTTCGAAATGAATATTTCTTTTCAGAGCACAACTGAACCATGATATTTGACTTTAATTGAAGCCATTATATAGAGATAACTTTTTATAAAATTTTCTTCTCTATTTCAATGTAGACTTCTAGGCATTATGGACTAAATCACTGCGGGGAAACATGCTAAGCTTCTTCCCGATACACTGCGGGGAGGCGTCCCTAACTACAGCAGGTAATCAATTGATTCGATTAAAAATGGCCGATTTCACCGATTACGGTACCAATAACAGAGTGGAAAATTTGTTGATCCACATTCAATCCCGGGCAAGGTCGAGTCTCCCTGCTAGTAAAGCAATAAAAATTAAAAAATAAAACTAATAACCCTTTTCCTTTATTTCTTATTTCTTTGTTCTTATTGATTAAGGGACCCAATAAAGTTATTTAACTTTGAACTGTCAACAGTCATCTATATATTAATACGAAAGCGTGTGTGTTATTTTCTGTGTCACGCTTACATCCGGGTCGTTTAATTGTTATGACGCTCTGATATTATTGTAGCTTTTTTGTTAAAGCTACAAAAGTATTTATCTAAGCTAGCACGAAAGCCCGGCAAAGCCCGGTCGTAAAGTACGCTTAAATATGATATTTTAATTCTTGCAGACTTCTTATATATTATTATAGAGTTAATGTTCTATCGATTTTTATATATTATAAGGTTGCGATTTCAAAAATAATATATATATATATATATATATATATATATATATATATATATATATATATATATATATATATATATATATATATATATCGAACCGGAAGTCCAATACTCGAGTTTCGCCTTCGTTTAGGTTCATCAGTTAGACACATCCGGATGCAGAATTCAATACCCGAGCCTTTTTTGCTAAGTTGGTAGAGTGCTTGCCTCGCATACGAATTTTACTCAGCTATATACTCAACGAATTTTACTCAGCTATATACTCAACGAATTTTACTCAGCTATATACTCAACGAATTTTACTCAACTATATACTCAATGAATTTTACTCAACTATATACTCAACGAATTTTACTCAACTATATACTCAACGAATTTTACTCAGCTATATACTCAACGAATTTTACTCAACTATATACTCAACGAATTTTACTCAACTATATACTCAACGAATTTTACTCAGCTATATACTCAACGAATTTTACTCAACTATATACTCAACGAATTTTACTCAACTATATACTCAACGAATTTTACTCAGCTATATACTCAACGAATTTTACTCAACTATATACTCAACGAATTTTACTCAGCTATATACTCAACGAATTTTACTCAGCTATATACTCAACGAATTTTACTCAACTATATACTCAACGAATTTTACTCAGCTATATACTCAACGAATTTTACTCAACTATATACTCAACGAATTTTACTCAACTATATACTCAACGAAGTTTACTCAACTATATACTCAACGAATTTTACTCAACTATATACTCAACGAATTTTACTCAACTATATACTCAACGAATTTTACTCAGCTATATACTCAACGAATTTTACTCAACTATATACTCAACGAATTTCTGATCTCAAGACTTTAGATTTAATATATGGGATATTCAGATATTTGGAAAACTTTATAATCGGTTGTTATCCGAGGAAAAAAACGGGCTGCTAAGTGGTCCAATTTTAAAATTGGTACGTGAGGATCATCGGATTTGTATCTATGTGTTGTACGGCGTTTGAAAACAGTTTTTAGTGGCATGGCAAACTGGCCTAATGGTTATCGTACTTCACTCAATGCCGTTAGGTTTTGGTCTCGATCTCAGCACGAGTATTTTTTTACTTACGAGAAGTAAACTGTTTAGAGAAAAAAAACAATACTCACATGCACATGTCTCAGTTTCTTTTCGATTTTTTAAAAATTAATTTTTATAGGGGATTAAACGTTAGAATTAATACCGGGAAACGCCGTAATGAATAATCCGCCATTAGTTACGCGGTTGGTACCTAAAGGCTAATATACTAATTTTATTAAAATCTGGTCCATTTTTACACTCGGCTAAAGAATCAACAGAATTAAAACCATTTTTGTAATGACCATTCCTTGCGATGTAAAATTGGTCATGTGTACTTCTAAGAGGTCCATCCTCCCATACTGTGCCTTCTCTCTTTGAGAAAGGGTTAGTTTATACCTAATCGCCTGAAGCAACGGGGCTATCTAGACATCTTTTGCAAGATCAGAGTGCTCCTTCTCGGAGCGCTGACACTTAAGCCCCACTTTCCGACCCTTGTGTCACATTTCTCGCGGTATAAGAGAAATAGATATAATTAAAAGCTCAATTAAGATCGATAAACGAGGCTTGATTCAAATTCTGAGACGATTTAAATGTTTTATTCAAGGTATTGCACTCATGAAAAATGTCCCAAGTTGTATTAAGTATTTGTTAATCGTTATTAATTCAATAACAACTTAATAAAATGATCAAGAATTGATCAACACTTATAACAGAAGAAATAACAAATAAAAATTATATATTTTTATGTATTTGTATGTTATTGTTTCGATTTTATGTATTTTTATGTTATTGTATCGATTTTATGTATTTGTATGTTATTGTATCGATTTTATGTATTTGTATGTTAGTGTATCGATTTTATGTATTTGTATGTTATTGTATCGATTTTATGTATTTGTATGTTATTGTATCGATTTTATATATTTGTATGTTATGTATTTGTATGTTATTGTATCGATTTTACGTATTTGTATGTTATTATATCGATTTTATGTATTTGTATGTTATTATATCGATTTTATGTATTTGTATGTTATTCTATCGATTTTATGTATTTGTATGTTATTGTATCGATTTTATGTATTTGTATGTTATTGTATCGATTTTACGCATTTGTATGTTATTGTATCGATTTTATGTATTTGTATGTTTTTGTATCGATTTTATGTATTTGTATGTTATTGTATCGATTTTATGTATTTGTATGTTATTATATCGATTTTATGTATTTGTATGTTATTGTATCGATTTTATGTATTTGTATGTTATTATATCGATTTTATGTATTTGTATGTTATTGTATCGATTTTATGTATTTGTATGTTATTGTATCGATTTTATGTATTTGTATGTTATTGTATCGATTTTATGTATTTATATGTTGTTCTATCGATTTCATATATTTGTATGTTATTGTATCGATTTTATGTATTTGTATGTTATTGTATCGATTTTATGTATTTGTATGTTATTGTATCGATTCTTCTAATAACAGCGTCCAAGTAATTGATTTTCTACATTTATTTGCTTGAAAACGTATAATTTGCGCAACACAGCCGTCATTAAACACCTTCTAAGCATTATACTTTTGACGAGGTATTAAATAAGAATTTTGCTTTTGACAATATATTGAATAGCACGAATGTTGCTTTTGACAAGATATTGAATAGCACGAATGTTGCTTTTGACAAGATATTGAATAGCACGAATGTTGCTTTTGACAAGATATTGACTAGTACGAATTTTGCTTTTGACAATGTATAATATAGTACGAATTTTGCTTTTGACAATATATTGACTAGTACGAATTTTGCTTTTGACAAGATATTGAATAGCACGAATGTTGCTTTTGACAATATATTGAATAGCACGAATGTTGCTTTTGACAAGATATTGACTAGTACGAATTTTGCTTTTGACAATGTATAATATAGTACGAATTTTGCTTTTGACAATATATTGACTAGTACGAATTTTGCTTTTGACAATATATTCAATAGCACGAATGTTGCTTTTGACAATATATTGAATAGCACGAATTTTGCTTTTGACAATATATTGAATAGCACGAATGTTGCTTTTGACAAGATATTGAATAGCACGAATGTTGCTTTTCACAAGATATTGACTAGTACGAATTTTGCTTTTGACAATGTATAATATAGTACGAATTTTGCTTTTGACAATATATTGACTAGTACGAATTTTGCTTTTGACAATATATTGAATAGCACGAATGTTGCTTTTGACAATATATTGAATAGCACGAATGTTGCTTTTGACAAGATATTGAATAGCACGAATGTTGCTTTTGACAAGATATTGAATAGCACGAATGTTGCTTTTGACAAGATATTGACTAGTACGAATTTTGCTTTTGACAATGTATAATATAGTACGAATGTTGCTTTTGACAATATATTTACTAGTACGAATTTTGCTTTTGACAATATATTGAATAGCACGAATGTTGCTTTTGACAATATATTGAATAGCACGAATGTTGCTTTTGACAAGATATTGAATAGCACGAATGTTGCTTTTGACAAGATATTGAATAGCACGAATGTTGCTTTTGACAAGATATTGACTAGTACGAATTTTGCTTTTGACAATGTATAATATAGTACGAATTTTGCTTTTGACAATATATTGACTAGTACGAATTTTGCTTTTGACAATATATAAAATCGTACGAATTTTCCTTTGGACAATATATTGAATTGTACGAATTTTACTTTTGACGACGTATTGAATAGTACGAATTTTGCTTTTGGATATGTGTTGAATAGCACAATGACGTGTAATCTTTTACACACACAGCACATATGTATGTATGTATGTATGTATGTATGTACGTATGTGGCTTTTAGGTAAAGGAAATATGCATATAAAAGAAAATGAATGTACATTCTGATTGGCTTTTGAACTGTTTTATATTCATTCAATTACGAGGTTTCCAAACAGTGGTGATACTTATAAAACTCGCTTCCTCTTCCGTATCTAGGCACTTTCCACTATTCGAAAATAGAAAAAACTTCTCCTAAATAGCGACAGAAAACTTTGTACAGCTTAATACCAACATGTTACGTAAAACATATATTGTCTGTATTTCCTAATGGATACATATATAAGTGGAACATTTATTTACGGAAATAAATCTGCATTTTAATTTGTCTCAGAACTGTTATATATATACGTCCATTTTAATTAATATATATATATTAATATATATATAATATATATAATATAATATATATATAATATATATATATTTATATTTATATATATATATATAACAGTTCTGAGACAAATTAAAATACACGTATATATATATATATATATATATATATATATATATATAACAGTTCTGAGAAAAATTAAAATGATTAATTCTATGTATATATATATATATATATATATATATATATATATATATATATATATATATATATACACACACAAAATTTATCATTTTAATTTTCCTTCCCTGCATGGAAATGTATACATTACGTCGCCCCTTTTGAGGAGACAATGTATTCATGGACTCGCGTTTTTTGCTAAATCACAGCGTAAATTTACTTTAATAATGATCGAACCTAAAATTATACTGAACTTACAACTATATCGTCTGAAGTTTTAACATTAGGCTACGCTATGTATATTATTTTTGTTTATAATATTAAATATCAAGTTAATTTTGTTGCTGTTTTTATTGGACATACAGCGTGCGTAGCCCAATATATAAGGCATAATCACGTTGACACGTAGGCTCTATTAGTCACGGAAGTTAAGCAGCGTTAAGTTTGGTCAGTACCAGATGGGTCACCATTTGGGAATAAAAGACGCTGTAAGTAATCAGGTGTCGATACCCCCCTGCGTGAACTGAAAAAACCTAGCACACCACCTCCCTAAATACATTTGGTTGTGAACTTGATATTCTCCTAAAATTCCTTTTTTGGGGGACATCGGTTCAACTCAGCTGGGGTGAAAACCGCTAACCGGTAGCCCAGCAGTAATAGAGTAGACTACGGACAGTATAGTTGTGGGTTCGATCTTTGCCAAAGTAAAGCCATACTGATGACTACTAGTCAGCAAGTAATGTGCGGCCATGGATATATATATATATATATATATATATATATATATATATATATATTTAAATTTTATTCAGAAAAATATAATTTTCAAAACAAAAATTATTATATGCACAAAGTAATTTCCTTAATTCATGGATTTTCGATGTAGGCTCATCTCCTCATAGAAAAGTCATTAACAAAATAACAAAATATTAAATCTGGTTTGATATAATTTTGCTATTCAGCACATATATAGAAAATTTAAATCTTTTTAAGGGACAAAGAGAGAGAAAATAAGGGTTGAAACAACAACAACAACAACAACAACAAAACGAGAGGCGATTTTAGTATTCGACTAGAAGAGTAATCCTTGAATAGAGCGAAATGATGTTATTAGATTCCAAATTAGTTGACGCCACCCACATTGGAAGTAAATTACAATTATTTTCGATATAACGTCCAGAGTAATTAGTAATGACCCGTTTGAAATTGAGAATTAAAATATAACGCACGACAATTCACCATGGGGATGAAACGCAGAAGATTCTATGTAGCTGAATTCGCATATATATATATATATATATATATATATATATATATATATATATATATATATATATATATTATACTAGAATATTAGAATTTTTCATTAACTCATAACAACAGCACAATATGTCATTCCAAAGAGTGCTCAATGCATGAAACAGAGCAATATATTTAGAATGGTTCGACCCTGTAAAGTTGACTTTAATATAAAGGGATGGTCTTTATTGAAAGTTTCGTGGATGGTTTTTGGCCTGATGAGGTGATTTTCCCTGCTAGGGGGTCATTGAAACACTTTTGCTAATGTGTAGCCAATAGCTCTCCAACAATATATATATATATATATATATATATATATATATATATATATATATATATATATATATATATATATATATTAAGTATAAATATGTATGCATGTATAAGTGTCCCTACTGTACCATTGCGTTTAATCTTGTCAGATTATGAAAAATCACTGACGGGTGTTATCGCGGGAAATTATTGTGGCAGGAGTCGCATAATCTACAACCCTAAACCTCTCCTGAGTCATCACTGTTTTAATTTCAGTTTCAAGTATATATAAGTTTAGGACGACTGGAAACAATGTTGAGATAAGCAGAGAGAACGTTCCAAAATGGTCACCAAGCAGTATTGGCCAGGCTTATCGTTGCTTAACTTTAGTAATCTTGTGAGAACCGGTGCACTTGTGAAGAATACTTTATACAAAAATATCAGAGTAAAGAACTGATACTATATATATATATATATATATATATATATATATATATATATATATATATATATACAGTTGAATGTGTGTGTGTGTGTGTGTGTGTATGTGTGGTCACGAATAGGCTCCTATATGGTTGACTATTTTAAAAAACTGATTGTATATAATGATAGAAGATGTATCGAGACACAGGAATGGGTTTGTTTGATCCTACAGAACGGTGGTTCATTAAAATTGTGGGGTCTGCGTTCGCGCCTGGTCCAATATGTATGGAAAGATAAAATTTAAAAAAAAAATACGTTTACAAGTGTTTTTGATATAGATGTACATAAGAATACTTTGATAAGTATGTTTTAACTTAAATAGGGATGGTATAATAAAATTGTGGGGTCTGCGTTCGTGACTGGCCCCCATAGAATGGAAATAGGCGCAAACTTTAATAAAGACTTTTCATATTTATCTACGTAAGTATACTTTGATAATTATGTTTCAGTTTGAACAAATATGGTATAATAAAATTATGCAGTGCTCGTTCGAACCTGATCTCCATAGAATGGAAATATGTCACAAAGTTTAACAAGGTTTTTTTTTTAATATAGTCCACAGAATATTGTGATAAGTGTTTCAGTGTGAACAGGTATTGTATAATAAATGATGGGGTTTATCTATTTCATTTTTACTTTCATCATATTTTGCTTTGGTTTTGATACCCCCAAATTTAAAGCTATCTCTTTACAACTCCTCCTTTTCATAACCTATCATATTTTTATAAATCAGTTCATTTTATGTAGGCTGTTTTTGAACCCAGTCAACGACGGGTACTTTTGCTAGTATATATATATATATATATATATATATATATATATATATATATATATATATATATATATATATATATATAAAGGTTGTATATTTGGTTTTCTATATGTAGAAATCCGTGTGTTCAGTGCGCAATTGAGGACATGGTAGGTATAAAGTATTTTTATCATTTTAGTTTAACTGTCGGCCCTTTTGTCATCAGATCGAAAAAAGGGCCGACAGTTAAACTAAAATTAGTGTTCATTCACAAGAAAACAATGAATTAATTTTGATATTGATTTCAGTGTCGCCATATATATATGTGTATATATATATATATATATATATATATATATATATATATATATATATATATATATATAACTACTTAATTTACTCACATAAAATTAATATACGAAAGTATAAATTTATGCGTAAACTTTAAGTATTTACTTCAAAAGTGCTCAATACGTAGGTAAAGCTAGTTAGTAAGTTATAAAATATATATGGCGATTAAGCTACACTGAATATTCCGAGTTTCGTCCACTCTAGGACTCTTCAGGCTCATGAGTCCTAGAGTAGATGAAACGCGGAATATTCAGTGTAGCTTAATCGCCATATATATTTTATAACTTACTATATATATATATATATATATATATATATATATATATATATATATTATTGTTGTTGTTGTTATTATTATTATTATTATTATTATTGTTATTATTATTATTATTATTATTATTGTTATTATTATTATTATTATTATTGTTATTATTATTATTATTATTATTATTATTATTATTATTATTATTATTATTATTCGTCACCTATAAATTTCCGAAACATTATCTACGGTTTTAGTTCTCAATTGATAAAAAACGATTTCTGTGCTTGTCCTTAATATAGTTAAAATAAGAAAAAAGATTTCTCACGTGTAAATTTCACTTGTGTTTACGGAACCGTTGGGAATAACAAATGCAAGCGATTTATCTTGCCACGTGCAAACACTTTTGGTCCAATAAACAGAAAATATCGTATGATTTCTGCCCATCTCAGTTTTCTCAGCCCGTTTCCTTTAGCATATTGCTTGTACAAAATATGAATTGTTTTAAGGTCCGCCATCTGTCTCTGTCCCTCCCCCTCTCTCTTCCTCCCACCCTCTCCGTTTCTCTCGCTCTCTTTCGCAGTCTATCTCTTTATTCCGTTGCTATCTCTGTCACACACACACGTACTATCTCACCTACGTAAACCGTCTCTTATACACACACCCTTTCACTGAGTGTTTTTTTCGCGCGTGCGCACACGCACACACATACACACACATACACACACATACATGTACACACGCTCTCCGGCGCTGTCTGTCATTCACCCCCTTCTTTCTATGTTTATCACTCACGTGTTCTTTCTTTCTCTTTCGTTTTTCTATTTCTCAAACACGTCTAAAAATGGCAAAACTAAAAATAAAGGGTAATCGATCAAACAGCAAATAATTTTAACACAGTCCTTACGTAAAATAGCAACTTTTGTTCAATAACACGTTTACCATGCTTATTTTACTCAAAACAGGGGTTGATGCAACGTAAAACAAACCCGTCATAACATTTGTGGTTGATAAGAAACCATTGTCTGTCGTCCGTTCCGCCTAGGCGCATGCGCGCTGAACATGCGCACAAAGGCATCAAGGCCACACACATGCTTCTTCTTCTCTTCTTATTCTTTTTCGTTCTCGTTTGTACGGGCGACACTTAGCAATACTTGGACGCAGAAGATCACGTGCACAAAAGGCATTTATATAACATATTTTCAATGTGTTCTAAATCGGTAGAAGCACAAATACACACTTGAACACTAACCCCAGTAAGAGATGCCTCGCTAAATGCGCAATAATACTTTCATGTATTACTACGAGTGGTAGCACAATGCTTAGGGCACTAAATACGGCACTATTTTCAATGCGCTTCGCCCTTTCTCTTTTACACACAAGCATCTATCACTTTTTCGCACGGTTTGTTTCACCCCCTCCTCATTTCCCTTCCCCGCTCCCTCTCTGCTTCTCGCTCTCTCTCTCTCTTACACACACACACACACACACACACACACACACACACACACACACACACACACACACACACACACACACACACACTCTCTCTCTCTCTCTCTCTCTATATATATATATATATATATATACATATATATATATACAGTTGATAGATAGATAGATAGATAGAGAGAGAGAGAGAGAGAGAGAGAGAGAGAGAGAGAGAAAAGAGATAGATAGATTATAAAATTATGTTATAAAAGAGTACATCTTTAACAAAGCAAAACTTATCAAGGAAAGCTCAACACTATTAAAGGGGAGCAAATACAATAATATTAAATGAAAGATCCAAAATAAAAGTTATATATAACTGTATTATATTACTACCAGTTCAGCCCGGCTTTGCTCGGGTCCTATATACTGTTCATAGCTTTATGTGCATATGCGTTTATATATATTGAAATTTTTGAATCATGTCCAGGTAACCTACATTTAAACTTTCAAGTCACAGTGGGCCCAGAGGTGGAAATAGCCTAAAAAAAAACTTTCTCTATGTACCTTGAACTATAGAAATTCTGTAAGTAAATAAAATTTCTGAACAAACAAAAAAAAAATTAGGTCTGTAGCATCACGTGAAGTGATTTTATGCTATCTCAAACCTAGCGGAAATTCAAAATCGTGTCGAGATCATATTCTTGACTACATATGAACCTTATCATATAAACTAAGCCAGAATTTGTAAATAAAATGCCATAATTGGTTTTTTGATGTTATTTTTTCAATTTGTATAACTAAATTCATCTTTTTTTTCTAACAGAGGTCTTGTTTGTGGTATAATAGATGAAATTTTGATAAGATAAAAGCTTATTTAGTGAAATTTTACCTTAATGTTTCAGCAAAATTGTCATTTATTTTTTGTTCAATTCCTCAAATAGCTCAAAAACCGCTAAGATTTACATATCAAAGTATATATGTTTCAAAAAATATAGCCTAAGACCTTTCTAACTATGTCAAATTTATTTTGTAAATCTTAGCAGTAAATTTTTTTTCTGACAAATAGAATTTTCATTTTTCCGGGATCTGGGACCAAATTACCAAATTCGGGCATTTTGCCAAAGTTTTAGTTTGCTTTTACATGTTCTATCAAATATTTTGAGTATTCTATTATTCTATATGACCATCCAGTTAATGTCTATGCTTTTTTCTTCATTACATTATCGGGTTAACTGAAGTTTAAAAAAAAGAAATTATCATATTCAGATGGCAGGCAACAATGTTCTCACCACAGAATATCAGGTCTTCGAAGCCATCATTAGTCAGGCTGCATTATGCCGTACCAAACCACCTGAATATGCCAAATGCTTTCGCCAATTCAGAGAAACTCATGGTTTTCACGAAAACAAAGAAATCAGTGGCTTCTTCTTGAATGCATGGAACCATTTCAAACGATTGAAAAAGAAACGCCTAGCAAACACCGAAATCCTTGCTCAAGCATCGAAAGAAGAAATCGAAATGGAAGGGAACTGTCCACAAGTTGGAAAGAAGCAAAGGAAGAGTTTTGTCAACTTAGGGGAGAGAATGCAGAAGGAAAGAACACAGGGTCTGCTCGACTACATTGAAGAATACGCTGCAAAGGAATGTCCTGAGCTTTCAGTCACTCAGTTGCTAGGATATGTGATTCATCGTGTGAATATTCAATCGGAAAAGAAGACGGCTCGAGTTGGGTATGAGATATTTTCGTCCAATGTGAACGATATTCATTCCTTTGAGATCAATGAAGCGATTGCATTGATGCATTCATTAACGTTGAGTAGGGAGCAAATGAGAAAGATGAGGCACATACTTGCTGCGAAGGGAATCTATTTTCCAACCAGCAATGAGTTGTTGGAGGGACGTAAAAAGCTCCGCCCCAGTATCTCCCCAGTTCTTGATGACAGTGGAGTTCAGGTGCAGTACAAGGACCTAGTGAAAATGACGATCGAGTCCATCATATCCTTGATCCCTAAGAAAATCATAAAAGATAAATGCAGAGATGGTGTCCTTGAAATGGTGTTTAAAGATGGATGTGACGGTGCTGGTCAACAAGTAGTGTGGAACTCTACAAGTATGCTGGACGCAACTGAAAATATGTTCCAGTATGGCATTACACCACTGAAACTACTTGCTCGTTACCAGGACGGTTCTTCTTTTTGTCTGTGGCAGAATCACTCGCCAAACAACTGTAGAACATTAAGACCACTATTCTTGATCAGGGAGAAAGAGACCGATGAAGATCTTCTTAATATGGTCGTTCCCACTACAGACAAAGCACGCCAAGAGTTGGCTTCAGATGGAATTTTTGTTACTGCTAATGGTCAAGAATATGATGTGAATGTCATAGTACACGATTCAATGAAGGATCTGAAATTCAAAAGGGACATTTCAGGGTTGGGAGGGGCTGATTGCATCCTATGCACAACAAAACAGGCTGATTGGACTGACAGAACCAAGGTTGCAGAGGGCTTTCCCATTAACAGATCGGCAAAGAATTCTCTCGAGCTGTACAGTGAACTAGTTGATGAGAATGGTAAAGTCAAAGCAAAACAAGGAGATTTTGAGACTCGTCAAGGATTAACCAAGAAGCCACTCACAACATCTGACCAATCAAGCATCACTGTGACTCATTCGTACATCAATGGAACAACGTGGTTCCTGAAGGTTTTGTATCGGTGCCATGCTGACTACCAACAGTGGATTGAGAGGTCCGACGTTCGTGGTGAACCTGTCCGTCGAGCGAAGGATCGAGTTCTCGAAGCGATCTACACAGAGACAGGCCTGTATCTTGATAGAGTCAACTCTGCTGGTGGAAAAGGTGGGACATCAACCAATGGTCCACAAGGCCGTCGCTTCTTTTCAGAGGAAGTTCTAGCTTCAATCGAAAAATTAGTTGATGAAAAACACCGAGAAAACCTGCTTCTCCTTCATCGTCAGCTCTCCACTGTTCTATCGGTTGTGTCGTCGTCACGTAAGATCGATCTGATGAAGTTCAAAGAACTTTGTGAGCAGACTTCATACAATTTGTGTGACAACTTCCCATGGGTCATGATGAATCACACCTTGCATGGGACTCTTCATCAT
>NC_136488.1:149667532-149702532 GCF_053919585.1 Euprymna scolopes
ATATGGTTGACTATTTTAAAAAACTTATTACATATAATGATAGAAGATGTATCGAGACGCAGGAATTGGTATGTTTGATCCTGCAGAACGATGGTTGATTAAAATTGTGGGGTCTACGTTCGCGCCTGGCCTCCATAGAATGGAAATAGGCACACACTTTAATAAAGACTTTTCATATCTATCTGCGTAAGTATACTTTGATAATTATGTTTCAGTTTGAAGAAATATGGCATAATAAAATAGAATGGAAATATGTCACAACAAGGTTTTTTAATATAGATCCACAGAATATTGTGATAAGTGTTTCAGTCTGAACAGGTATGGTATAATAAATTATGGGGGTTATCTATTTTATTTTTACTTTCATCATATTTTGCTTTGGTTTTGATACTCCCAAATTCGAAGTTATCTCTTTACAACCCTTCCTTTTCATAACCTATCATACTTTCATAAATCAGAGTCTATTTTCTGTAGGCTGTTTTGAACTCAGTCAACGACGGGTACTTTTGCTAGTATATATATATATATATATATATATATATATAGCATGAACTACTCTTCGTTTCAAGGGGTTAGTGATACCGTTACGCCTTATAAAATTGGACATTTACGAGGATCGTTCCAAAAGTAAGACCTATTATTTTACTGAAAGACTATAACGTTGAATAACTACGAAGGCAGAAGTTGTACCATTAAAACGAACAACCTTTTTAATTCCTTTCTGGTTCCTAATTATTTTCCCGTCGTAAAAATACCAGAAGCTTACACGAGGAGATTCTTAACAGACTGCTGTCTATTAATGTTGCCATAGTAACACCGTGAACATTCAGCAGCCAATAAAGATCCCCCCCAAAAAAAAACAAAACAAAAAACAATAATAAAAAAATATCTGTTCAAAATCATCATTAACAATGTTAACGTTAGTTCCAAAATGAAAAACACGGCGCCTTATGTCTTGCCTTTTGTTTGCGACGGCCAATTCCCAGCTCTCCTGCCATTTTGATTTTTTTTTTATCTTATCCACGTCAGTGACAATTGTGGATTTTCCGTAATAATCTCTATTGTCCAGAGTTCATGGCCATTAAACACTCGAGATTCGAAGTCCAAGGATACTCCATCGTTTGTCTCGAGATGGTGAATACCAAGAATTGTTTCACAGAAACACTTAGCTGTTTAACATGGCATGGGTATATTCGTATATCATAGCTTGACAGCTATGAAATACGAATAACACAAGATTGTTAAACAGTCTTAGTTTAATGTTTATTGAACCAAATAATAACATTTCTAATCATCTCTATATAGAGAAGAATATAGAGCTCTCATATTTAGAGCGGACAATATTCTGTGGATCTATATTAAAAAACCTTGTTAAACTTAACATATTTCCATTCTATGGAGGTCAGACGCGAACGAACACCCCATAATTTTATTATACCATATTTCTTCAAACTGGACCATAATTATCAAAGTATACTTACGCAGATAGATATGAAAAGTCTTTATTAAAATTTGCGCCTAATTCCATCCCATGGAAGCCAGGCGCGAACGAAGACCCCACAATTTTATTATACCATCCCTATTTAAGTTAAAACATACTTACCAAAGTATTATTATGTACATCTATATCAAAAACACTTGTAAACGTTTTTTTTTTTAATTTTTAAATTTTTTATTTCCATACTTTGTGGACCAGGCGCGAATGCAGACCCCACAATTTTAATGAACCACCGTTCTGCCAGATCAAACATACCCATTCCTGTGTCTCGATACATCTTCTATCATTATATGTAATCAGTTTTTTTTAAAATAGTCAACCATATAGGAGCATATTCGTGACAAGGACACACACACACAGACGTTCAGCTTTATATTATATATATATATATATATATATATATATATATATATATATATATATATATAATTTTTTTTTAAAAAAACCAAAGACAATGCGGGGAAAGACCGGAATTATGAAAGTAAAGAAACAAAAACAAAAAAATGTAGACGGGTATGCTTGAGTAGAGGAGTGTCTAGCCTTTATTCGTCTATCTTTCCTCACCTCAATGGAACTTTGATTAATTTCGCCATCTTGAATCCACTTTTGTCTTTTGAAAAAGAGAGGTCCCTTTCTCTCGAAATTAATCAAAGTTCCATACCACCCACGGACTTTACATACACCGGACATACCAGCAACTTGATTATAAATAATTATACATTGAGGTGAGGAAAGATAGACGAATAAAGGCTAGACACTCCTCTACTGAAGCATACCCGTCTACATTTGTTTGTTTTTCTTTCTTTACTTTCACAATTCCGGTCTTTCCCTAACGTTGTCTTTGGCTTTTAAAAAAAAGTCTATTATATTTCTTTACCAACAATGCTTCAAACAAACTACTACCTACTCTTATATATATATATATATATATATATATATATATATATATATATATATATGTGTGTGTGTGTGTGTGCGTGTGTGTGTGTGTGTGAGAGAGTGTGTGTGTGTGTGTGAACGTGCGTTCGCGATAAAGAGTTGATTATATGTTATTTGTATGACTGATAAAGTACTTCGCACTCGACTATTTAATAATGAAACTGTCACTTCCATTTTTTTTTCTCTTTCTCAGATCTATTTTAAAACGTTAACTATTGTGTCTCGGTTATTTTAGAATAATTCAGAAAAATATATTTTGAGGGGAGGGGTAAAATAAATTAGAACAAAAGAAAAACAACGTTGTTTTTCTTTTTTTCTATACTCTGAAGAAACACTTTGCAATTTTATAAATGCAAACTTTTCTATTTTTCGAAATATCGACAACAATAACAAGAAGAAACGCCGAGAAAAACAAAATGGCTACCAAAAAGGTTGAAATGAAAAACATCTAAAAACAAAAAGTAAAGAATTTACGATCGATGGACACAACAAACATCTGCGTACAATTTGAGTGGATTAAGACTGTGGTTGCGTTCAGTTGAAGTGAGTGCATCGTTACTTCTGATAATATATATATATATATATATATATATATATATATATATATATATATATATATATATATGTATACTAGCAGTTCATCCCGGCGTTGTCCGGGTGTTAAGAGGTGTATGGTGTGGAAAAAAAAAGCGGTCAATTTTTTTAACTTTGACTGCTATTATGACCCCTTAAAATTTATTGTTTTGGGCTCAAATCAAGTTATTAAGTTAGATCCATGTCCAAGGAACCTATATCTAAAATTTCTAATGTTTAGACCTCAAATTGGCGGAGGAGTTTGGTAGAGTTCTCAAAAGTCAAATCGTTAAACTTTGACCCCTTAACCGCCAGATTTTTGGCCGAAAACTGATCACACAGATTTTTCCAAATCTCAGTACCCTGTATATCAAATTTCGAGTTTGTCGACTGAAAATTGACAGAGTTATTGCGTAGGGAAATGTACTCACACAGACAGACAAATACAAAAACACGTTCACTTTTATAGATATACTAGTATGGGTGCCCGACGTTGCGTGGGTGTTTGGAGGTGTAGGCTGAGCAAAAGAACAAAAAAAAAAAAAAAAAAAAAAAAAAAAACAGAAACAAAACAAAAAAGGTCAATTTTTAAAAATTGTGACCCCTATTATGACCCCTTAACATTTATTGTTTTGGGATCAAATCGAGTTATTAAGTTAGATCCATGTGCAAGGAATCTATATCTAAAATTTCAAGGAGTTTGGTAGAGTTCTCAAAGGTCAAACCGCTGAACTTTGACCCCTTAATCGCCAAATTTCTGGCTGAAAACCGATTACATCGATTTTCCCAAATCTCAGTACCCTGTATATCAAATTTCGAGTTTTTATACTGAAAATTGACAGAGTTATTGCGTAGGGAAATGTACACAGAACAGACACACACAGAGAGACACAGACAGATACACAGACACGTTCACCTTTATATATATATATATATATATATATATATATATATATATATATAGTTGCCTGTCTAGCCGCACTGATGAGCTGTGAAACAGCGAAACAGTACTGTATGTGGATGACTATAGTGCTCCTCACCTTGAGTTGAGCATATTGAGAAGTGAAAAACGAATTACCATTAGCATATAAGCGACGCTTTTTGTGTAAACAAATCGAGCGGAGGTATTTCGGACGATATCAAAACATCGTTAAACTCACTACTCGTTCAAGCAGCCGCCAATAGCGTAATGGTTAGAAGCCTTGACTGCCGTATAAACGGTCGGGTTTCAATCCTGGCTTGAGGTAGTTGCCTGTCTAGCCGCACTGATGAGCTGTGAAACAGCGAAACAGTACTGTATGTGGATGACTATATATATATATATATATATATATAGAGAGAGAGAGAGAGAGAGTCTAAAGAAGCTTTAAGTATTTTATATACAAAGCATATAATAAAAATAAATAAATGCAGTTAAAATTCCGATGGGTTCTAACCAAGTTAAACAGACTTAGCTAACGCATGGTTCGACATTTCATAATTACAGAAAAGGATTTCAGTTATAAAACAGTTTAAAAAGAAAACTAGAGACAAAATTGTTAAATCGAAAACGAGGATGATCAGCTGTTTACCATGTTGCTGTTTTGAAGATTTTAAAAACAGAGAAAAAATGTAGACCCAATCCAGTTACTTTTTTTACTAATATATAAACGAAAAATATTACTATTACTAATATAATTTATAGATGAATAAGTAAATAAATACTACCACTACTACTACTACTACTACTAATAATAATAATAATACTGAAAATAACAATAAGAATAAGTGATGCAATATCTCCGTTCGGGTCAGGGTTAGGGCAACAACAACAACAACAACAACAACCAAGTAGAGTCAAGGAGGAGGGAAAGACCGAGGAACTGACCAGACTTCCACCGGATAAATGCGAAGAGAAGTGGAACCTTGGGGAAGCTTATTGCCACTCAAATTCCAGTGAAGAGCAACAGCAACTTCCAACGAGAAATCAATAGCAAGCAGCTGGTGCGATAATGCAAATTTATTTGCAAATGTTTTCGAAAGAAGTGGAGAGTACTGGAAACCTAGGGAGACTTGTTGTCACTCAGCTTCCAGAGACCACCACAGGCTGTTGTCAAGGAGAGATCTTTGATGACCTGTGTGAAAGCTCCTTGTGAGGTAATAATAATAATAATAATAATAATAATAATAATAATAATAATAATAATAATAAATAATGAGATGTCTCCGTTCAGTCTCAAGAGATAATGAACACCCTTGTAAGTGTAGCTCCCTGTGTAATTGTTAGGCAAGGGTTTCGCAATCCTCAACCAAACCTCTCCTGAATCAGTATTGCTTGGGTCCAGTGGCAAAGAGAAACCCATAACTGACTGGAAACAATGCCGAGACAAGCGGAGAGCACCTGGAATACCTAAGTACTGACCAGTTTAACGGTTGCTTAACGTTGGTGAAGTGACGGGAACCAGTGTGTCAACGTGATTATGCCGTATAAGTCTAAGTGTAATAATAGGTGTTCATCCAATGAAACTCCGCTGTTTAGAAAATAGTGCCCAATAATGAGTAGAGCAGTATTACTGTACAATTTCCATTTTTTATACACATATTATTTACTACACATGTGCATAAATGATTCAGTTGTGATTTCGTTCCAAATCCAGTCTTAACTAATGTCAAATACGAATGCACAAGTTCTCTTTTCATTTTTTTGTTAAGGAGGAAAAGCAAAAACAAAAAAAAAAAAAAAAAAAAGAAGGAGGAGGAGGAGGAGGAGGAGGAGGAGGAGGAGGGATCCTATGTTATTCTAACATTTATTTATTCTTAATGATTCGTATACATAATCCCATCTTATACATTTTCATCATCTAACCCTTAACATGCGTCTAATCATCATACGAAAATATTTATACAAATTTATTACCTAGTTGTAAATTCTCTGACTCGTGGTTTTAGGGCTGTTGAAATTAAATGCTTTAACCACGTGTTTAAGAATAATGCACACCTGCATGTAAATATACGCCCGCACAACATAGGCATACACGCAGTTTATTTATTTTACTTTGTATTTCTCTCTCATTGTATCTATCTATATCCGTTTATACACGCGTCTTTATACGCACACACACACGCATATATATATATATATATATATATATATATATATATATATATATATATATATATATATATATATATAGTAATTTATAAAATATATATGGCGATTAAGCTACACTGAATATTCTGCGTTTCATCCACTATAGGATTCGCCAGGCTTATGCGCATAAGCCTGACGAATCCTATAGTGGATGAAACGCAGAATATTCAGTGTAGCTTAATCACCATATATATTTTATAAATTACTAACTAGCTCTACCTACGTATTGAGCACTTTTGAAGTAAATACTTAAAGTCTACGCATAAATCTATACTTTCGTATATTAAATTTATGTGAGTAAATGAAGTAGTTATATATATATATATATATATATATATATATATATATATATATATATATATATATAATTGTAGTCATTCAATAAATTTAAAAAATTATGACGTGAAATGTTTAAATTTCAAATCCAAAGATTTTTATTACTCTATGTAAGACAAAGAATACATTTGAAAATAATATTTCAAATGTATTCTTTGTCTTACATAGATTAATAAAAGTCTTTTGATTTGAAATTCAAACATTTCACGTCATAATTTAAAAAATTTTAAAAATTTATTGAATGACTAAAATTTGATTTATTTGCTCTATCTTGTATATCGAGCAATTCTTATTTAGGTAGGATAGTACTTATAGAATATTACTGCCCGTAATATCTTGTAAAACTTATAATCACAGGTTTCCATACCAGTTGATTGTTAGATAATTTTATTCTGAAGTATATATATATATATATATATATATATATATATATATATATATATATATGGTTATACACATATATATATGTATGTGTGTGTGTGTGTGTGTGTACCGTAATTTGGGGTAATTGCGCCAAGTCAGGGGCAATTGCGCGAACTAGCTAAAAGTGCTCTTTTTGGCAACCACGCATATAAAGATCACTTTTTTTTTTTTAGTTGGCGCCATTGCCCCCGGGTTTGGTGAAATTACCCCCAAGTACGATATATAATAAATTATTACTATTGCCTGTATCTACGTAAAATTTTATGTATCTATTTTCAGAATTTACTTTGACAGTGCTCGATACGTAAGTAAAGTTAGGAAGTAAGTTTTGAAAATATATATGGCAATTAAGCTACACACACTTTTTCGCATTTCATTGTTATGAGGATTTATCAGGCTATTGCATGGAATCGATATTGTTTCGTGTTTTTATATATTCCTGTAGAACTGGGTTTGCTAGTCAGCCAATCAGATTGTTTGTTATTCACACCCATATTTAGCATAGACAATATATATATATATATAATTTTAAAAAAAATTGGCAATTAGGTTACACAGAATTTTCCGCGTTTCATCCTTGTGAAGATTTATCAGGCCATTGTATGGAATCTATGTTATTTAGTGTGTGTGTGTGTGTTTTTATACATTCCTGTGGTACTGAGTTTGCAAGTAAACCAATCAGATTCGTTATTATTCACGCACTAACTCATTGCAACCAATGGTTTATCAGGCAGTTGGTGAACCTCTGCCACTTTGACGCGTGTCTGATAAATGCCTTATATACATTAGGGACTTTCAAAAGCGATGTCTCCTATTTTTTATTCTGTCAAAAAAGATCAGAGTGTATTGCACATTGCAATGTTTTGATGACTGCACTTATGCATTCATAACCTGAAAATTTCATCTCTCTGTTGCGGTGTAAGTCTATAAGAAAGCAACCCTTGTCATAGACAGAAGCAGAAATGCGTCATTAACATCCTCCATACAGAAAAACTTGACCCGATCAACATTCACCGGCGCCCGTTGAACGTTTATGATGCAGTTGATGTCTGCACAGTTAAGAGATGGATTCGTCGATTTCACGGTGGCGGCATAAAATGTGCGTGATAAAATGCGCTCCGTACTTTTGCGACCGATGTATTAAATGAGGCCGGCAAAAGTACATTGAGAATGATGGTGACTATGGAGAAAAATAAATCATCGAGCACAAAATGTTGCTGTTTCTGATGGTACCACTCCCATCTTCGTAGATATTATCCGTTTTAGTTTTGGAGTCGAAAAATAGGAGGCCTTACTTTTGGTACAATCCTCGTCTATAAGAAATCTAACCTTTCAAAATCAGAAAAAAACTGCATATATATTGAACAAAGACACGCTAGACATTATATTGTCTACATATAGTTTGTTTCTAAGTAACATTTTTCTTCAGTTCTTTTATTAAGTAACTTGGGAGATGAGGTGGTCTAGTGGTTTACGGCACGAACTGATGACCTCGGAGTTTCAAGTTCGAATCCATTTCGTTCTACAAAATGACTTCCACTTAAGATGTCGTCAACCTTTACGTAGTCGCTCTCGTAAGTACCCAATGTCTTTCTAAAAAGAATCATGATTTCAAATATATCGGGGAAACCAATGCCAATAATAGAATCAAGTGATAGTATAAGGCTGCTTAAGCAAGTTCAACTAATCGAATGTGATCTTCATGATAACAGAAATTGACTTACATATTTTTCACACTTGTTTTCTCAAGTCTTTATTCACGAGATCAACTGACGTCAAGCGAACATATGAAAAGCAGCGTAGTTCTTCAAGTAATTTCTATTCTATACTAATAACAATATTGGAGCATATTGAAAGTGCAAATTTGAATAAGTGAGTCAGAGACACTTTTTTCCGCGAAGTGGTGACGTAACGCATCAACTGTGACTATGAATAAATATAAACTATGAATAAATATAAACTAAAAAGCTCATAAAATTATATAGGTACGCCCCCACCTTACGTATGAAAAAAGAAAAAAAGACATTGTTGAAAAATAGAACATAAAATAACTTGTTGCTATTTACGTTTGATTCATTTATTAGCCAATTGGAGGATTATTAGGAATGTGCGTGTCCGTTGTCCGATATTGCGTAAGTAGTTCATCCGGAAAAAGATCAAAGTTTAGTATTTGTTTTGTATTTATAAAAAAAAAAAAAAAAAAAAGAAATTCTTCTCGACTCGGACTATTTTTATGTTTCGTATCGATCCAGAGTGTCCTTGGGTTTGGAACTGGATATTTCTTACATTAGTACCGATTTGGAATTTGACTTTGCCCTTGTGGGGATCTGTTAGTAAATAGGGACATTAGAATAAAGACCTCCATAGCATGGAGTGCATCTTACAAAACAGAAATATAAAATAGAATACAAAGGTTGGTTGGTTGTTTTTGTTTTACGGCATATCAACCCTTTTCAGGTTATTTAATGCCGAATCCAAAGATTTTGAAAAAAAATTTTTTTAATAGAATATATTTGTTGTTTTCACGTCGGTTTCTATTTAACCCATAGTTGGGACCCTAACAGGTACTACCACTCTGGGTCAGAGTGGACCTGGGAGCAATGATAATTAAAGGGTGGCTCTACACTCTCCAAAGCCCACAAGCTGGGGCCTCACCACTGGATATAGTTTAAGGTCATATCCAGGACCCCCATTGAGGGACTTTTACCCTCTGCAGGGGGGAAGTCGGCGTATTCTAATGCCCCACCGACAGGGCCGGGAATACAAAGGTAAATTCTTCTTGACGGTTGTGAATGTTGGACAATAACGAAGGTCGTTTGAAAGCAGCGGAAATATGTTTTTTAACGAGAATTCTACGAATCTCATGTAGAGAAAGGAAGACACACGAAGAAGTTATCCGTAGAGCAAAGTACAGCAGATTACTACTCATTACTGTCTACGCCAGACAGTTAAAGTTTTTCGGCCGTTTAATGCGGGCGGACGGCTTGGATAAAAACTTGAAGTTAGGAAAAATCGCCGGAAAAAAGAACAGAAGACAATGAAAAAATTCATTAACAGTCTCAACAGGGTCATCGGAAAAATGATAATAGATCTCATCAGAAAGACCGAATGCAGGGGGGACTGGAGAGCCAGGATCATCGATCATTTCAATAACAGATCTGATACAAGAAGAAGAAGAAGAAGAAGAAGAAGAAGAAGAAGAAGAAGAAGAAGAAGAAGAAGAAGAAGAAGACAAAGTCGCTAATCCGGACATTATACAACTGGAAGTCTGACGCACGTCAAACAGTCTTTCTTCTTCTTCTTCTTCTTCTTCTTCTTCTTCTTCTTCTTCTTCTTCTTCTTCAAGAAGAAGAAGAAGAAGAAGAAGAAGAAGAAGAAGAAGAAGAAGAAAGACTGTTTGACGTACGTCGAACTTCCGGTTGTATAATGTCCGGATTAGCGACTTTGTGATGAACGGATCGGGTTCTTTTTGGTTTTCTGACACTCTTGCTGAACTTTCACTTCGATATATACGCATAAACACACACGTAATTCCCGAAGCTATCTACATAGACAATACAGTAGTAAAACTTTGACATACTAAACAAAAAATGTCAACTAGGACTGAGGTGATCGTTCGTGATGAGAGTGGTCGGAACAGATCGGAAAGAAAAGTGACAAAGTACCGAGCCTTCTTGTAGGATTTCAAGAGAAACTGAAACCTAAAAAGATATTACGTTTGTGAATTATTGAGTTAAGTATTGGTTATTCGTATTATCTAAATTCTTCCAACTACTGTTCTCATTTGAGTATCATTTTCATAACGTTTCCGGCCGTAAAAAAAGCCGTCGTGCAGTAATTGGAAAGAATCAGTTGTAAAAGTGGCATTCTTCTGAAAGTTGTGGGTTCAATCCTTGGTGTGGGTGATCGAAAATACAATTGCGAAGTACTTAGGAATTCTGTTCACTCATGGCTGACGGAACGAGAGCATGCTAACACCATGAATAAGATAAAGAGTTCTGTTTAAAATTCCGTGTAGATTCCCGAGTTCGACAAGATACATATGAAGAAGGTCGGAGGTTACATCGACCGAAACGTTATGAAAATAACACTCGAGACTAGAACAGTAGTCTGAAGAACCGAAATACCAAAATACTTCTAAAAGAACATCAACATTATCTCCGTTATATATATATATATATATATATATATATATAAAGCTGAATGTGTGTGTGTGTGTGTGTGTGTGCGTGTGTGTGGTCACGAATAGGCTCCTATATGGTTGACGATTTAAAAAAAACTGATTACATATAATGATAGAAGATGTATCGAGACACAGGAATGGGTATGTTTGATCTAGCAGAACAGTGGTCCGTTAAATTTGTGGGGTCTGCGTTCGCGCCTGGTCGACAAAGTATGGAAATAAAAAAAATAAAAAATTAAAAAAGAACGTTTGCAAGTATTTTTGATATAGATGTACATAAGAATACTTTGGTAAGTATGTTTTAACTTAAATAGGGATGGTATAATAAAATTGTGGGGTATGCGTTCGCGCCTGGCCTCCATGGAATGGAAATATGTCACAAAGTTTAACAAGTTTTTTTTTTAATATAGATCCACAGAATATTGTGATAAGTGTTTCAGTGTGAACAGGTATGGTATAATAAATTATAGGGTTTATCTATTTTATTTTTACTTTCATCATATTTTGCTTTGGTTTTGATACCACCAAATTCAACCCAAATTTACAACCCCTCCTTTTCATAACCTATCATACTTTCATAAATCAAAATCCATTTTCTGTAGGCTGCTTTTGAACCCAGTAAACGACGGGTACTTTTGCTAGTATATATATATATATATATATATATATATATATATATATATATATATATATATATATATATATATATATATATATCGATTGTCGATTACAAGTGATTGAATTTCTTACTGACTAATTAGTTTTCTAACGAATGATAAAAAAATACAAAAAAAGTGTTTTATATAGGTTAAAAAAAACTTCCAAGACTATATATATATATATATATATATATATATATATATATATATATATATATATATATATATACACAGTAGTGTCCAAAACTGAGGGACAAAAATTTTAAAACCTAATATTTGTTAGAAATAACAACTGTGAAATTCTGAAATTTTAATAACTGGTAGTCGTTATCATCCATAATAACATACTAAAATGTTGTACTCTTGAACGTTCCTATTTTGAAAATAAATAAATAATTGTTATAATTCTTTTTCTATCCTTTGCAAATGATTCAGATTTTAGTATGTTATTATCGATGATAACGACTACCAGTTTTCAAAATTTCATCTTTTCACAGTTGTTATTTCTAACAAATATAAGGTTTTTAAATTGTGTCCCTTAGTTTTGGACGCTAATATATATATATATAATCTATATATATATACACACATTATATATATATACATATATACATTATATATATATACATTAAATATATATATAATTTCATTTTTTGCGAAGCCTATATATATATATATATATATATATATATATATATATATATATATATAGGCTTCGCAAACAAATTAAATTCTTATGTGAAGGAATCCAGATGTATTCATATTAATTACATCAATAAATAAGAAAAAAGATTTACCATATAAAAGTTGACAACATCTTAAGTGGAAGTAATTTTGTAGAACGAAATGGATTCGAACTTGAAACACCGAGGTCATCAGTTCGTGCCGTCAACCACTACACCACCTCATCTCCCAAGTTACTTAATAAAAGAACTGAAGTAAAATGTTGTTACGTAGAAACAAACTACATGTAGACAATATAATGTCTAGCGTGTCTTTGTTCAATATATATGCAGTTCTTTTCTGATTTTGAAAGGTTAGATTTCTTATATACGGGGGATCGGTCCAAAAGTAAGGCCTCCTATTTTTCTACTCCAAAACCAAAACGGATCTACAAAGATGGGAGTGGTACCATCAGAAAGAGCAAATCTTACTTTTCGAAAAACGTCTGCAGTTTTTAAAAGAAGGCTTTACTCACCGACAATACACCCTAAACATTCATAAATGAAATCCCGGATTATAGTAAACAATGCCTGGATAAGCGGAGAAATATTGATCTATTCCGGAGTTTTCCTTCTATTAAAGACGTTGCAGAATCAAGGCTTTTTTACGACAGAGCGCGTATACAAACGACCGAGCTGTGCGGTAAGGTAAAAGAAAAAATATTTTTTGTTGTTATATTTTCACTCCAAACAAGACAAAGTGCACTTTGATATAGGAAGTTTCTATCAGGGAGATAAGTTGCGAGGATACTACGTAAAGAGTTCATCAGCAAGATGTCTGTCCACATTACACTTGAACTTCTGCATGTCAGTATAGTTGGCAGAGCAGGAACCCGGAAGGGAATTTCAAAGTCTAGCAGTTCTGGTGAAGAAATTATTAGAGCAGAAGGCTTTCTTACACCTAGGGATCTCTACTGTGTAGGAGTGGGATTTTGCCGCTTGTCGGGTTTGTCAGGGGTATTTACATCGAGGGGGTACAAGGGCTTGTAGTTCCTCGGGCATCCACCATTAAAATACTTGTAAAACCATTAAAATACTTGTAGAACCATTAAAATACTTGTAGAACTATTAAAATACTTGTAAAACTATTAAAATACTTGTAGAACTATTAAAATACTTGTAGAACCATTAAAATACTTGTAAAACCATTAAAATACTTGTAAAACAGGCAGAGAGATGCAACATTTCAGCATTGGGACAGAGTTTGAAACTTAGATGTTCAGGATCTATCAGGTTAGCGACTCTCTTTTGAACCCTGTTCAGGAGTGAGAGACTTGTAGCAGATGAACCAGCCGAAATATGACAACAATACTCCATGGATGAATGATGACCTTGTAGAGGTACAGGATTCTTTCAGGTGAAAGTAACTTTTTAGCATGGTAGAGAGAGCCCACCTTCTTTGTAGCAGCATTGGCAATGTTTTCAATGTATCTGTTCCAACTCATGTTTCCTGTGAAGATTAAGCTGAGGAGTTTGAACGAAATACTTTCAGGTAACGTATCTTTAGTCATAGCTATTAATGGTTGAGAATGTTTCTTATAATTATTAAAGGAAACCAGCTTAGTCTTGGCAGATTTGAATGTTACCATCCATTTTTGAAAAAAAAAAAAAAAAAAAAAGAACGTGTATAGACTAGCGATCGCGATCACGTTAAAGAGGTGGAAATAAATGTCTGTTGTTTAAACCTCAAAGAGCAAGTTAAAATGTATTTTCTATTCTTTTTCTTTGTGGTCCTAGATATGACCTTAAACTATATCCGATGGTGAGGCCCCAGCTCGCGGGTTTTGGGGAGTGTGGAGCCCCCCTTTAATTACCATTGCTCCCAGGTCCACTCTTATACGGAGTGGTAGTACCTGTTAGGGTCCTAACTATGGGTTAAATAGAAACCGACTTGAAAAAAACAAACAAACAAAAAACAAACAAACAAATCTATTCTATTAAAAAAATGTTCTTCAAAATCACTAAATTTGATATTAAATAACACGAAAAGGGTTGATATGCTGCAAAACAAAAACAACCAACCAACCTTTTCTTTTTCTTCTTTGCGACAGAGTCTACAACGTATTGGGTCCTTACATGTTAATGCGTATGTAACGGTACATTATGAATCTAATCTACCCTATTATTTAGTTCGTAACTGGGAGGGGAGGTTAAATATGTGAAAGTGATACAGTTGCTTTGATAGAATCTGAACCTGACCTGCCGAGTCCACAATTCGAACCTGTAACCACTATGCGGCGCCAGCAAAATAAATAAACGTCTGTAAGATCGAAGTTGAATAAATATCGCAATATATCTGTTGGAAAACAAGAAGAAAAGTAGATTTTAATGTTAAAATGGCCGCGTTGGTATAAATAAACTTTAACGTTTAAGTTTCGTTTATCCGAGGAAAGAATTTATGACTGAGGGCGAAGCAGCGATTTTGTGTGTGTGTGTGGGGTGGGGTAGAGAGGTGAGGTCCGGGTGGTGGTTTTTGGCTTAACGGCAGACCAGAAAGGAATGTCGGGAAATATTTCGGATTCTCTTGGAATATCTGTCTGCCAATATGCCAAAATCATTAGAGCATCCATTTATATTATTAGTCTCATTTTTGGCGGAGATGGGGTGCGCAATAAATAAATAAATAAATAAATAAATAAAAGCAGTGGGGATCGGTGAGAGGTAGTGTTTGGTGGGTAGGGGTTCGAAAGAAATGAGGCAAGTAGAAAATGGGAAACGATACCAAAGAAAGGAAGAAAGAAAAAAGAAAGGCAGGAAGGAATAAAAGAAGGAAGGGAGAAAGAAAGAAAGAAAGAAAGAAAGAAAGAAAGGAAGGAAGAAAGAAAAAAGAAAGAACGGAAGGAAAGAAGAAAGAAAGAAAGGAAGGAGAAAAAAAAAAGGAAAAACGGAACGAAGAAAAGCAGAAAGAAAGGAATGGAGAAAGAAAAGATGGAAGAAAAGAAGAATAGAATAAATAAATAAATAAATAAAGGGAGAATAGAAAGGAAGAAAAAGAAGAAAGAAAGGAAGAAAACAAGAAAGGAAGGAAGTTACAATTTTCGAGGTCCGATGCTGGTACAAAGGAATTGATGGGCAGCGGGAGGAGGAGGAGGAGGAGGAGGCTTACACTGAGGCATGTAAGATAAACTGGGGAATATGGCAGGGCTGTTAATTGTTATAATTAAGACTGGAGAAGATGCGGTAGACAAATGATGAAAAATAAGACTTAAATTAAATCTACAAACCGGCCGTTCTCAACAAAAAATTCCCCGGAACCGTAAGGTTCCGCAAGAACAAGTGAATATGTTTATCTTTCTCCTACGTCTTGAAGATATGACACAAGGTCGGGAAGGTGGAACTTGAAAAGTCAGCGTCCTTGAAAAAGAGCACTCTGTCCAGCAAAATATATCTGCGCAACCCCATCAGCATTCTCCGACAGGGGCGCCGCAGGCGATTAGCAATAAACTAACCCTTTTTAAAGGGCGAAAAGACACAGCTTTGGACAGCGGAATTCTCTAAAACTACACAGGAAATAAGATTATATGTCAGCTAACAGAGGAAAAGGCACCTCAGCGATGGCATAGACTCTGGTTACTTAAGGGTTTTTTTTTACATAGGCATAACCACTTATCAAGACCCAGAGACTACTCGAGGATAAGAGTTAAGAGTATACAGTAGTCAGTTGGACAATAAAGTAATCATTAGTAAGGGAAATTCGGTAAATTTGTTAACAAGTGGAATGGCTCATAACGAACTTGTTTACATTGGACTTGAAGACAACGATATTGCAGTCAGCTGGAAAGCAGGAAAACGGAAGACAATTCCACAGGCGTTGAAATAAAAACGTTTCACGAGAACACGTGAGGTACACTATTATTTGATATTATTTAAACAAGTTAAATTTAACTTGATTTAATCAAATAAAAGTTACCATTATTGAATAAAATTAAACTTAACATTATTTAATCAAGTAAAATAAAACATTATATAATCAAATTAAATTTCCATTTTTAATGCATTTAAATTTAACAATATTTAATGCAATTAAATTTAATATTTAATCAAGTTTAATTTTATGTTAACATTATTTAATATATGGACTCTCTTGTTTATATATGACTAGCGTGGGTAGCCGGCGTTGCCCGGGCCTGGAGATATTTTATGGTAAGTGTATTGATTTATGTAGTCCTAAAAAATGTGTCAAACAAACAAAAAAAAATAACCAAACCCCTATAAAAATGTGAATAGTCAGCAAGTACCTGTGCGAGCGCAAAAAAAGTAGTAAGCCGACAGGCAGACTCGAACCTGTAACGCCAAGAGAAAAAGGATGTGAAAAAAAAAAAACGAACGGGTTAGTTGCCGCGCCCAGCGTGATATACAATGTCACTGCCGTTCAAAGTAAGCTTACTCATTGCAAGTCTAATGATAACTTTGTAAAAACGTCGACGAAACAAGTGACCTTTCCTTGTAAAAAACAGACCAGTTGACGGAGAAAGAATGATTTCTTTGGGCCAATTTTTGGATATTTGTCGGCCGAGAGACCGACCTTCAAACGATACCAATGTTGTCAATGTTGGCCGCGTGTATCGAAAGTTTTAGCGAGACATACAAGCATACATATATACACACTAACAGACAGGTGAGATTTATTTAATAAACTAGCCTGAGTGCCCGGCGTTGTAACCTCTATACGTATGAAACTATTATAATCGGAATAAAGATGCATGATACTTATCTAATCATGTTATTTTTTTATTTGTTTGAGATTATCTCCCTTGGATAATAACCGCATCGGTTTCGGTTATCTGTTGTGCACACACATTATTAGGTAGCAGTGTCATCATCGGGTTCTTGCTCGTCGCTGAATACAATCTACTTTTTATTTTTAAGTATATCTATTAATCGGAAAAGCAGTCACAGAGGGTAGACAGAAAGAGAGACAGCCAGATAGACGGACAGATATTTTGTCTCGCTATACTTGATTAAATTCAAGTAACGGATTTCGTTATATATTTTCGTTTATATATGCCGTCTTCAAGTTCAATGTAAACAAGTTCTTCACGAGCCGTTCCCCTTAAGTAATCCAATTTACACTTCTAACGATTACTATGATATTGCCCTTTGGACCACTGTACACGCTTTAACCTTTCGTACACTCTTTAACACTTATCCTCGAGTGGCCTCTGAGCCTTGATAAGTGGTGACTCCTTTGTAAAAAAAAAAAGTATAGCTATTTAATTTGCATAGAATTATAAATAGTTGGGTCCTTATTTTTTTATTAGGAAGCCACTACTTATCAAGGACTAAAGGCCACTCGAGGATAAGTGTCAATGGGTGTCGTGTGACCGGTGGACAACATCATTTTAGACATAGATAGAGAGTGAGGGAAATTGTTGACAGTTGTTGAAGTTAGACGAGTGTTCGTTCCGAATGTTTTGATAGGGGATTGTAGATAGAAGCTCAGTCGAGCACTTTCCATGAAAATAACGCTAGAAAAGATATACAGTAACAATGCAATTTAAGTGAGAAAAAGGAAACTATTCTAAGCTGAATAGAGCTTCACAAGTGTGCTCTCATGATTTCATACGAGTTTTTTTTCCCCCCGTTGAAGATTATCTCCCCTGAATAAAACCTCTTTAGTGTCTATATAATTATAAATAGTTATTACCGTGCGAAACTAGTGTAAGGGGTATAAAGTATCATAGTTTTATTGTGCTGTTTTTTATCTATTTATTCATCATGTGTTTTCGGATGTTTGTACCAATATCATCTTCATCTCGGTTATATTCGTTTGCACCTGAAGCCACGCGGTTGCTGATACTTGAAGCCATGAAATGAAGTAGGATACGACGGCAATAACACCAAGCAATATATGAGGAGCCTACAATAAGTCTTCAGACTTTTTTTGTACAGGCATTTAAAATTGTTGCAGACTCTTGAAAATTCAGTATGTTATTGCTCTACATCTTATGAGATGACTGACCAATTTTTATGATTTCAAGTTCGAATGCACAGTTGCAACAGGAATACATGCTACTAAAGCCTGATTGTAACGGCTAGTGAATTCCAAAAAGGCAATCGGCACGTGAGGATATTTTAGAAGAAGGATATTCTGTTTTAAACTTTAGTAAAAATGTCACAGAAACGTATGGAATGCTTCAGACAGCTTTTGGACCATCTTGCGTGAATCGATCATCAGTTTTTGAGTGGCGTATAAGATTCAATGTGATGTGAGAGATGATGAGATGTGTAGGGGGGAGTAAGGAACTAGAATTGATTGGCCAAATAAAGACTTTCATCGATAAGGATCATCATGTGTCTATAGAGACAATAAGTGCACAGTTTGATGCCAATGTGGGAACTGTATACAAAATTATTCGCGAGAAACTGAAGATGCGGAACAATTGCCCGAAGTTTGTCCCAATGGTGGTCAGAGAAGATCAGATTATTTGACCAAGATGGACATCAAGATAGTTCCTCACCCTCCCTATTGTACAAATTTTGCCCCCTGTGACTTTTGGTTATTTCCTAAATTCAATGAAAATCTTAGAGGCTGTCGCTCTGAGATAATAGAGGAGATGAAAGAGACTGTGACGAAGGTCATAGATACGTTCACCAAAAATTTCCATGGGGCCTTCCAGAAGTTGTTGGAACGGTACAAGTGTATTGCAGCCGGAGGAGATTACTTAGAAGATGATTAGATTTTCATGAGTTTATCGTAATAAAAGTGCATGGATAAAGTCTGGAAACTTATTTAACGTACCTCGCATAGCAATCAATATACAACAAAGAAATTCTATTGAAGGATGCATCGTTTGCGTATCCCCCCCCCCGTCTGTCTTTAGTGATAATCCACACCTATTGAAATATTGCTTATTCGATTATGAGGTTTTTGTAAGAACGTGCACCACAGTCTCTTCCCTTATTGTTCTTAACTTCACTCGATTTTTATGACAAGAAGTAACCCAAACGGAACGAAAATAGTCCCCGGGATAAATAGAGAGAAAAACTAGTGTTACTTAGGAGAGTTAGTTCTTTTCTGCTTGAAGTGTCGTTAGAAGGAGATCGAATTATCTTCTTCGGGAAGTCACATGATTTTGTCAGCTTCCGTTTCTAGGTTCATCTTTGACTCCTAGGTGTCACTCAAATTCTACCAAGGCTTTATAGTCCAACTTACCATAAGGCTTCACACGTGACTAATAAGGAGTTTGATTCATTTGTTTCCTAGAAGTATTTGAGTAAAAATTATTTTACAACCCTTTTCAAAATGACGTCAGCTGGCATTTGAAGTCGCTATCAGGTGTTAGGGTTAGGACAATGGTAAGGTTGTATGCAAATCGTTTTCAGTCTTGTATTAACCTAGGTCATCCATATTTGGAAAAGTCTGAAGTTAGTGATCTTTACCTGCTCCCCAAATTAGTATTTTGCAGATATTGCCTTCAAATTGCGTAATTTTTACATTTTCTGGATATAGAAAGTGCATTACATTTGACAAATTTAGCGAATTTTACGAAAAAAAAACGTTTTTATAACTATACACACACACACACACACACACACACACACACACACACACACACACACATATATATGTGTGTGTGTGTGTGTGTGTGTGTGTGTGTGTGTGTATAAGATGGCGTAAATATAAAACACAATGCAACTACCCTTCAAATTTTTTCAGGTTTAAGTAATCTTGCCCAATTTGTTTCTCTTTTCTTTATATAAAGTTAATGAATTTTTCTTCTTCTGATGAGTCAGTGCGGAAAATAGTCGAAAATTGACATCGTAATTATATGATTGTTTCGGCGCTACGAAACAGGAGCTGTCAATAATTGAATATTTTAACATGCTGAAAAAATAGACGATAATATGAAGAACATGTTGGAGTTTGGAATATAACATTTCTGTCATTTATTTGTATATGCTCTGTAGTTATATTTAACATCGAGCTTCATAAATAAAAGGATTAGCATAAAGAGTGAAATATAAGTGATTAAACATATCCCTCCCTCCATAATGGGTTAATCATTAAACGATATTATATTCAAAAGATCACGTAAATATGGCCAGTAGATTTTTTTATACAAAAAAAATCATTTTTTTAACGATTTTTAGCGATTTTAATAGGAAATTGTAACCATTAAAAGACTGATTTTGATCTCGAATTTTGGAATCAAATTGTCTCCCCCTGGTGTTCAAAAGATAACGTTCAGATTTGCCATAAAATTTGATTTTCTTAGTTAAAAAAAAAACTCCCTGCGTGATAAATTTACGTGATTTTTGGAATATGACATTTTCGTTCTGTGACGAATACGTACATCATACGGATTTTAAAAAGATCTGTCAATCTTTTTGTTTTGGAAATACGTTTAATGTTAAAAAACATGACCAGGGATGTTTCTAATATAGACATTTGTGGTACGTTCTCCTGTGTTCGCCGATCGAGTAATTATGCTTATCTATTTAACAAGTCAACTCGGGATCTTTCAGGTCAGCATACCCCTAGTCGAGCGTATTGAATGTTTCTAGTTTATTTTATTTTCAAATGTCATCTCAACAATATGTCTGCTTTCCCGGACATGCGCAGACTTGTTGCGAGTAAAAAAAAAGAACGAGAGTTCAAACGTGATTTTACGTGATTAAAATTACTGACATTGAATAACAACCGACATTGAAATGTCACCTTTTATTTCTATTTGTAATTATTTCATTTTAAATGATTCCCACTACTTCTTATTAGGTCTGTTAAGTTTGATATGGTGAAAACAGTAATAAAGTTATTTGAATATATATATATATATATATATATATATATATATATATATATATAAATAAGTAACTATCTCTATATATTTTTAAATCAAATTTATTATATAAATTCAAAAATATATATTTTTCTCTACTTATTTCTATCTCTAACCCATATTAATTTTCTTAAAATTTTTAAATCCAAACCTTTTATTTCAATTTTTTCAAATTCATCTGCCTTACTTTTAATGCTAGGTTTATTTATGGTGTCTTTTAAATTCAATAAAAACCCTCCTAAATTTGCTGATGAGGAGACCTTGCTTACCAAAAACTATATATAATTGTTCTACATAACTTCATGTATACCACAATAAAAAGCACGGATTTCCGAAACGATCGTACAGATAATTGATTTTGTTGTTGTTCCTTCTTATGAAACTGATTTTTAATTTAATTAAAATTTGATTTTTAAATTTTAAAAATTTTTAAATTTTAAATTATAAATCACATTACTTAATATATATATATATATATATATATATATATATATATATATATATATATATATACTCTTCATTTAATCAGGCCCTGTCGGTGGGGGATTAGAATACGCCGACTGCCCCCCTGCAGAGGGTAAAAGTCCCTCAATGGGGGTCCTGGATATGACCTTAAACTATATCCAGTGGTGAGGCCCCAGCTTGTGGGCTTTGGGGAGTGTGGAGCCACCCTTTAATTACCATTGCTCCCAGGTCCACTCTGACCTGGAGTGGTAGTACCTGTTAGGGTCCCAACTATGGGTTGAATAGAAACCAACGTGAAAACAACAAATATATTCTATTAAAAAAAAATTTCTTCAAAATCTTTGGATTCGGCATTAAATAACCCGGAAAGGGTTGATATGCCGTAAAACAAAAACAACCAACCAACCAATCTTCACTTAATCACATAAATTAATATTCGAAAATATAATTTTATGCGTAAATTTTCAGTATTTACTTCAACAGTACTCAATACATAGGTAGAGCTAGGTAGTAAGGCATGAAAATATATATGGCAATTAAGCGTAATGGCCATATATATTTCATAACTTACTATATATATATATATATATATATATATATATATATATGTGTGTGAAAAGAGAGAGAGAAATACATAGATAGATAGACATAAAGATATTTCCGTATGCTAAAACATTTTCATCTTAAATTCTACGGAATTATGCAGAATGTAGAAACTATGCATAAATAAGATTAAACATAATAATTAAATGAAACCAATCATGTAATAAGAAACCATAAAAATAGATAAGTAATTAATTAACGCTAGTTTTTCACAAGAATATATATATATATATATATATATATATATATATATATATATATGTGTGTGTGTGTGTGTGTGTGTGTGTGTGTGTGTGTGTGTGTGTAAAAAGAATAAAGTATTTTAAACATTTTTTTAAAATATCAGAAAAATAAATTTTATTTCTTGCTTTAGGTAAATCAATTGCTGAATAAATGCATTTCTATTGGCTGTTTTCATTTACTAGTGTTTAACGAGATAAAAAAAATATATGTTAATTATTGTTTTGTTTGTTGTTTTTGATTTTGATGTTTTTGGCTCGAAAAATCATTTCATTCTCTTTGATGCTATTTTTTTCTGTTTTTTTTTTGTTATACAGGATGCTGGTTTATTGCGCCCATTTTGCAGAAAAAAGTTTACATTGCGATAATATACTCTGCCTTTCAATATATTATCGTTCCACCCTGAACATAAAGCTTAAAACAAACAATCAAACAAAAAACTAATCTCATTATAAATTTATTTCAACCATCTTGAGCCTTTTTAAATGAAGAGACCATCTTGAGCCTTTTTAAATGAAGAGACCATATTGAACCTTTTTAAATGAAGAGACCATCTTGAGCCTTTTAAATGAAGAGATCATCTTGAGCCTTTTTAAATGAAGAGACCATCTTGAGCCTTTTTAAATAAAAAGACCATCTTGACCCTTTTGAAAGTAAGAGACCATCTTGAGCCTTTTTAAATAAAAAGACCATCTTGAGCCTTTTTAAATGAAGACCATCTTGAGCCTTTTTAAATGAAGAGAGCTATTCTGGTAAGCTTCTGACTAAGAAAAATTACAAAATGATTAATATATCTCTTCAGTCTTGGGAGAAAATATAACTGTGGCTATACATGTAACTATGAAGCAAAAATTGCAGAATCCTCAACCACACTTCTGCTGAATCGTCAGTGATTGATTCTAGTATGTGATGGCGTTTAATTCTTGCTATTTTTAATTGTCTATGTTAAAAGAATTATCCAGGGCTTTATGCGTGATGTTGCTATTACTTTTAAAATGGACCAAACTTTGTATATTCTCCCCTCTCTCTCTTTCTCTCCTCTCTCTCTCTCTCTCTCTCTCTCTGACGAAATGAAAAACACTATATCCAACCAGGAATTTATAACACTTCTGGCCATCCATACTAACTCTAGAGGCTCCGATCAAAATTGGTTTCTCTTTAGTTTTAACCAGTTTTTTTTTAATGTTTTATATCTTTTGTGTGTCTTTTGTATGAAAAACAAATCCGTTTCTGAATTTTTTAGATGAGGATTGATTATTCATATTATTTGGATGCATCTGACTACTGTTCTCATGTTGAGTGTGAGTTTCACAACGTTTCGGTCGATGTAACCTCTTATCTTGTTGAATTCGGGAACGTTTCTGTGGAACTCAGGACATTGGACAAAATTTCGAACGGAACTCTGTTTACTTCGCGAGAGTAATATGCTCTTGTTCCGTCAGCTATGACTTGATAGAGGTCCTAAGTAATTCGCAATTGTATTTTTCGGCTACAACACTGCAAATTGAGCCTTCAACCTTCAGGAGAATATCACTTTTAGAATCGATTTTTCAAAGTACTTTAACCAGTGCTACACGGATCATTGCGGACAGTTCTAATACGAATTTTGGGAGGTTTATCATATTTTATTTCTAGTTGTAAATATCACTATTTATTATTAATTATTATTACAATGTATGTATATATATATATATATATATATATATCTGTGTGTGTATGTGTTCTTATTACAATGTATGTATATATATATATGTGTGTGTGTGTGTTATTATTACAATGTAGTTATATATATATATATATATATATATATGTGTGTGTGTGTGTGTGTCTGTGTGTGTGTGTAAATAAAATATCAATACGAAAAATATATAAATGTTTATATCCTTTTCTGTATTTATTTCCTATGTGTTGACGTATGAGAATACAACAAGTCTTTGGAAAAAAAAACCCGAAAATGTTTCTTTCAAAAGCACATATTTTCGACCGATCCCTCAGTTTTCCTCAGTGTGAATGATATATATATATATATATATATATATATATATATATATATATATATATATATAGCTTACTTATTACTGTATATATTATGTATTATTTATACTTAACGGTTCGTATATCGTGATAAATTCTATACTCGGCCTATATAGTAATTGATTGTGGCCAAGCAAATGTGCTGCTTCTTTCAACTGGTTTTTCTAAGCACTCTAACTACTGCACCACTATTAATTAAAAAAAATGAGCGCTGGCCATTACAGTAGGATCCGATATGTTCATGATTTTTAGAATTAAAACCATTATGAAGATTTTCTGAATATTTAAAATGACTTCCTGACTTCAATTTGAAGTTATATAAACGACGCATAATTTGCTTGCAAGGGAAAACTTAAAATGACTATAGTCCAATCGTTTGTCGGCGCGTCATATCCTACGGGGAATAATCCTGATTGCTGTGTCCCTTTTAGTGTGATATATCATCCTGAAGTCGGGTCAACTGCTAAGTATCTCTAGGCCTTGTTACCTCATCCGGAAGCAGCCTTCTAAAGATAAAAAACGAGGAATGTTTGTTTATTCAAACGTAAATTCGTTTGTAATGGCATTTCATTTCCCTTTTTACGATTTGCTTAGCTTATGCACACACATTAGTTGATAACAAATCGCTATTTGTTCGCGGTTTACTGTTTAGCTTGCCTGAAAATTCCATCTGCCGCCGTTCACCTTTGATAAATTTGTTCTTTCATCGTGAACCATGTTTAACGAACCATGACATCTCGGTCTTGAGCGCACAGGTCATGGATCGCAGAGCTTCCGCCATAGGTTTTGTGGCTGCGCTTCAAATCTCAGATGGCCTCTCTGTCAAAAAATGAGTTTTTTTTTAATTCTCTTTTCTGTGTTATATTATTGGCAAGTTGAGGAAAAGAGGCTCCTGCAATTAAATGGAAAAGCCAGAAGAAATGCATGCGGCTATGTTTGTTTGGTTTATTCATTTGTTTTGTATTTTGCAATGTAGCGTTCGATATCAATATTATAACTGAACAGGTGAGTTATAGCATTCAAAACAACCAACCAGAATTGCACAAACTTTGACATGAAATATTATTGAGGTTTCGTTTGCACCATGGAGGTAAAAAAGTTACTACTAATACTACTACTACTACTACTACTACTACTACTACTACTAGGCATAATCACGTTGACACACGGTTCTTGTTAGATCACCGAAGTTAAGCAACGTTGAATCTGGTGGGTACCAGATCGGTGACCGTTTGGGAATACCAGGCGCTGTGTGTAGAGAACGTAGACAACTCCCCTGACCGAGATATATATGCGAATGGGGACCACTAGTGAATCTGATATCCCTTGACATTTCCTCCTTCGGAAGAAGACTATTCAACGCGCCTAGGGTTAATGGCACTGCCTAGCTAATATCACTACTGCAACTACTACTTGTATCGCTACTACTACTACTACTACTACTACTACTACTACTGCTGCTGCTGCTGCTAGCAGCAATAAAGATTTATGGATTCTATAATTACTTGACAGAATTGCATCAAATTTGGCATGAATCATCTTTGAGATGCCGAATCTGTAATAGGAGAGGATAGCCAATATACTACTACTTCTACTACTACTACTACTACTACTACTACTACTACTACTACTACTACTAATAATAATAATAATGATAATAATGATAATAAAATGAAGAAAAAGAAGAAGAAGCGGAAGAAAACGAAGAAGAAGAAGAAGAAGAAGAAGCAGAAGAAAACGAGGAAGAAGAAAAAGAGGAAGAAAAAGAAGATGACAAAGAAGAAAAGGAAGAAGAAAAACAAAGAGGAGAAGAAGAATAAGCAGAAGAAGAAGAAGAAAGAGAAGAAGAAAAAGAAGAAAAGGAAGAAAAAGAAGAAAGAGAAACGAAAGATAAAGAAGAAAAAGAAAACGATAAAAAGAAGAAAAAGATAAAAAGAGCAACAAAAACAACAACAACAGCAACAACAACAAAAACAACATTTTTTAATCGCGAACATCAAAACGGGGTTTCCTGTCATGATTGCAATATATATATAATGATTGCAACGTCTCGCCAGACGAGTGCCACTCCCTCGGACCCAAATGCCTGAGGGAGTATCTATACAAAGATGATGTTACAGAGTCTTAGCTTTGTACGACAGCTAAATCTCTCTCTCGGTTCAAAATGTTGAGATCCAGCAACAAGCAAGAGCAAGATAGCCAGCAACAAGTTAAACTGCAGACCAGCTTAATGCGGGTACTGGTCTCCCGCTTTATGTTTTTTAAATCAGAAATTTGCTTCTCCTAGAAAGGTTGCCTTCACCACGGCTTACGGGAGCCCTCTCCACCCCAACACATATATACATACATACATACAAATATACACGGTGCTAGTTGGCCGTTGACCCCGAAAAAGGGTTCATTCGCCCTTGAGAGGTCTTGTTTTTAATTCTTCAGGGAGACTAGCCGCCTTCCTCATCAAACAAGTCTGGTGGGGAGGAAACAGTTAGTCGCCGGTGATCCGACCATGAGGCAGGTAGTACTGGATTGCATGGTACCAGTAGCATATGACCTGACACACGCACGCACCCCCACCCACACACACACATGTGTGTGTGTGCGCGCGCGCGTTTTTTACATATCCACATAGTGTTCTATTTACTTCAACAGTGCTTAATACGTTAGTAGAGCTAAGTAGTAAGTTACGAAGAAATGTTTTTGGACAATTAAGGTACACCTAGGCGTCCGCGTTCCGTCTCCGTAGGGAATTGTCAACTTTAAACCTGATGCTTCCAACAAGTCCTTCAAAATGCAACAATTTTTTTTTTTTTTTGCATTTAAAAAATAATGAAACAAAATTTAATAAACCTTTGATCGCTGGAATTTGGTGTAATACTTTTTATTTATATATGCTCTATTGTTATGTATTAACAATTATTGAGCTTTTACAATGAATAGTTTGGATTATATGATGAAAAGTATATGAAGGAACATATTTTTACGCACCTATATGTGTGTGTATGTATGTGTGTGTTTGTGTATGTGTGTATGTGTGTGTATGTATGTGTGTGTGCATGCGTGTGTGCGTGAGTGTGTTTTAGTTCTTAAAAATGTGCAATATGTTATAGCCTATTCGCTCCAAATGACTACTTTATGCCACATTTAATGGTTGAATATGGTTACATTTGTGCTCATTTGTACATTAAATACTAATCCTTATTAATCCTTAACTGTGCATCGAACGGATACCATAACACTTAGTTCGCTGCACCTTATCATAACAAAGATCCATACAAAATTTCAGCCAAACCGGCCCAATATTTTCCGAGATAAGATGGAACGGACAGACAAAGAGACAGACTAAGAGAAATATAATATATACATACAAGCGTCGTTTCAAAAGTAAAGACCCCTATTTTGTTAAATTAAAAAAGTTGAATTGCTACGCAGACAGGAGAAGTACCATAAAAACGAGCGACTTTTGGTGCTCCATAATTTATTTTTCTATATAGTCACCATCGTTCTCAATGCACTTCTTACAGCAATGAACGATGGCTGTGCATGGGTGTCCGGGGCGCGGTTTGTCATACGTAAGTCGGTCCAAAAATAAAGAGTCCAATTTTTCTTTTTAAATAAAACAGTTGAAGAGGTATGAAAACGGGAGTGATCGTTATTTTCATGGCAAGTGCTCGTCTGAGCTCCAATCTATGATCCCCCTCGCCAAACAGCCACGAGAAACACTCGTTTGGCTGTAAACACTATCAATAATTTCCCCCGCTCTTTATCTGTGCCCAAACCTAGATTCCATAAACAAAGCATCTTTCTTAGAACTGCACACCTGTGGAACTCTCTTCCGTTTACCTGCTTTCCAGCTGACTACAATATAGCCGTCTTCAAGTCACACGTAAACAAGTTCCTGATGAGCCGTTCCCTTTAAGAAATCCAATTTATCAAATTTACACCTCTAGCGATCACTATGATATTGTCCTTCTGACCACTGTGCACTCCTCAACCCTTATCCTCGAGTGGCCTCTGGGTCTTGATAAGTGGGGATTCCTATATAAAAAAAAAACAAAAAAAAACAAAAAAAAAACATATTTTCTCTAGAATTTATTTTTCTACATAGTCATCACAATTCTCAATGCACTTTTGCCAGCGATGAACAATGGCTTTTCATGGGCGGCCGGAGCGTGCTTTGTCATAAGAAGGTCATGAATGCATAAGTTTAGTCGTCATAACAACGCAGTTTTTTTTTAATCTCTTCTGATCCATTCGAGCAGAATGAAAAAATAGGAGGCATTACTTTGGGAAGGCCTCTCTTGTATACATGTTTTCCTATTTGCAATGAGTGTGTGGTTGTTTATTTATAATGCTTGTGCATACGGGTTTCAGCAATATAATAAGTGACGAACTTATATTGTCTTTAATATTTCTAAGCATTGTTGACCTTTCAATCGACTGCTGTATAGTGGGCACAAAAGGAAATACATTGACACGCAAGGAAACAAAAAAATGTTTCTTTAAAGGCTTACAACATAATGTATTCAGCTTACGGAATACTATATTGTTGAAATTGTTTTGACAACAAAATAAATAAATAAATAAAGCAGTAATAGTTGGTGTTTTTTTTTGTTTTTGTTTTTTTGTTTTTTCGTGTTAAATTATTGCGTCCGCCGGCTCGTGCATGTTTTTTTTTTTTTTTTATATAAGACGCCATGTTTATTCATTAACAGAGCTACGAGGAAGTAAGGCACAAGGCCATTATGTAATGCAGGGAAAATCCAGCGCCACCGAAAGGGTCACTCTGAGTTGGGACAAAATAAAAAAAAAATTATCTCAGTTTAAAAGAATTTCTACTTCACTAACCAAGAACAGAAAAATTTGAGGTTTAGTGTAACAGAGCTCGTATGAGCTCGTGTGAAAATATCATCATCAGCAGCAGCAGCTTTAAGATAGCTGGCTTGCGAGAATATTAGCAGCAGTAGTCGAAAAAAAGCACATATTCAAATTAGAAAAGAAAAAGAAAAAAAAGGGCAGCACGTCGTCGGGAGAAGAAAAAATGCACATGAAAAAAAAAAATGAACGTGTAAAGTCGAAGACGAGCAATGGCATCTATGTAGTGTAGTGGAGCAGAAAGAATTACACGAACCAAGTGAGATGGACATGTGGCCTCGCAGTGGCAGCGATAGATTTTTAAGCTGGTGTCAAGACGGGGAGGAAAAAAAACCCCAGTAATAAAACACTTTTATTAAAAAGAAACAAAAGCCGACTCGGATTTATTTACTTTTGTTTGTTTGTTCCTTTTCGACGGTGCCGAACGGCGTGGAGGTCGGAGAGAAGTATTAACTGTAACAAACACGGCCCGAGCGTAACAGCCACGTTACATTAGAACAGATACTACACTATTTTCCTATCAGGTAAGAAAGATATCTACGTTAGGAAATACTTTACAGACGAAATTTTAAACAAACAATTGGGTATTTCTCTGTCAGAGAATCACTTGTTGGTTCTCTCTCTCTCCCTCCTTCTCTCTTTCTCTCTCTCTCTCTCTCTCTCTCTATATATATATATATATATATATATATATATATATATATATGTACGAAAGTATAAATTCATGCTTAAACTTTAAGTATTTATTCAACAGTGCTCAATACGTAGGTAGAGTTAGGTAGTAAGTTATAAAATATATATGGTGTCATATATATTTTGTAACATACTATATATATAGTATGTTAGCGTATATATTAGTGTATATATATATATATATATTAGCATATATATATATTAGTATATATATATATTAGTGTGTGTGTATATATATATGTACGAAAGTATAAATTCATGCGTAAACTTTAAGTATTTATTCAACAGTGCTCAATACGTAGGTAGAGCTAGGTAGTAAGTTATAAAATATATATGGTGTCATATATATTTTGTAACATACTATATATATATATAGTATGTTAGCGTATATATTAGTGTATATATATATATATATATATTAGCATATATATATATTAGTGTATATATATATATATATATATATACTCGGGTTTTTTATATTCAAAAGTAATGGACTAATGAATTCAACGAGGTTGTTAGATAGTGCTCAATAAAAAGAGCTGATAATACGTGTTTATTGTTATATAAACATGCTCACATCCCGCTGCTACAAATAGCCACTTGTTTCAATCAAACAACAGATATCATCAGGCAGCGACTTGACTATTCAAAAGTATTCATGTAGCAGCGGGATGTGAGTATGTTTATATAACAATAAACAAGTATATATATATATATATATATATATATATATATATATATATATATATATATATATATTAGTGTTGGGACAAATAATCGGAATCGGAATTTTTTGGGGTATTGAAATTGATATCGGATTCGGAAAAATTAGTCCCTATTTTCCGATGACAACAACGATTCTTTTCATTGTCTTTTTTGTCTATTTGATATTTTTTAAACTGCTGGTAGTAATAACGAAATCTATATATCTATGAAAAAGTGAGGATGTTTGTGTGTGTGTGAGTATAATTCTAAACCTATATACTCAACGAATTTTTTGTCCACAGACTTGAAATTTGATATATAGGGTATTCAGACACATGGAAAATTTTTAATTGGTTTACATCCTATAAAAAAAGCACTGCTAAAGGGTCAAATTAAAAAAAAATGGGTACTCGGGGGGGGGGTCACCAGATTTTTATGTTTGTCATCTAATTCACGAGGTTTAATATTAATTTCTAAAGATCGTGACAAGATGGTCTAATGGTTATCGCACTTCACTCACCGTTTTTAGGTTTTGGTTTCGATTTCAGTTCAAGTATATATTTTTTATTTACAAAAAGTGAACTCTTTAGAAAATGCATGATATTCGCATGCACATGTCTCAGTTTCTTTCCATTTTTTTGTACTTCATTTTTAAGGAATTTAACGTTACGTGTAATACCGGGCAACGCCGCGTACATCTTCTTGTATATATATATATATATATATATATATATATATATATATATATATTGATTTTAAACTACTAGAAAAACTACAATCTACAACCCCCACAATTGTATTTTCACGTATGTGAAAACATCTGCACATTTACCATGTGTTTTTATAATATAATATAATAGTAATCGTAAAAATAACAACTCTATAGTTAAACATTAAGGCATTTATAAAGAATCGGAATCGAAGTTGGTAATTATATTGGAATCAGGGAACATCTTAGAATCGTCGCATCACACACACACACACACACACACACACACACACACACACATATATATATATATATATATATATATATATATATATATATATATAGGGTGACCCAGAAAAACAGGGGACATTCAATTGTTTTTCCGAGCATTTTACAGTCAACGGAGAAAAAAAAAGGACAAAGACCCTAGTGTTTTGATGTGATGTTTTGAATATAATAAATTAGTTATGACCAAAGTTTCATTTCATTCGGACAAAACACTAAGAAACGAGGCCTAATTAGAGTTTTTTTTGGGGGGGTCACCCTGTATATATAATCCAAAATTAAGTTTACAGGCCAAAAGCTTCTGTAAATTTAAAGCGAATATAAATATTAATATTTATATAGTAATCTCATCCAAATAAAAAAGCTCAATATAACCAAAATAGAAAATAGAGCTTGGCATAAAAGAAAACAATTTAAGACTGTAAATTATAACTCACAAGAATTTATTGTTCAGCAAGATACTCAAAAAGAAAAGGAATATTAAGATTTCCTTTACCCGTGGAGTTTCAAAGAAATGCGTTCTTCTCATTAGAGGAAAGGCATTAGCAAATGAATAGTATAGCAAAACTATGAATTTGCTGGTACTGGCATGAATTGAAACTACATTAAATGAAAACTAGTCATGAATGTAAAAAAAAGTTTTAGTGCGAACAGTTCATGAAATTGGAAAAATAGCTGAAAAATGAAATAATGTAAGCAAAAAGTAAAGATTAAAAGTTCAGATGAAATGGAGTGGTTAGGTATTTCCAGGAGAAAATGCTTATAAGAGGGTATGTTCGCATAAGTCTGATTTATAAAGTTGACAAATAGATCCAAATTAAACATTCAAAATGTATGTAATACAAGTTTGTAGAAAGATCCCGTTTGCAAGCAGTCGAGGAAGAAAGATTATTTCGAATCGTTAAAGTTCTTTTCGCTTAGGAGTAGTGGAATTAGCATAACAAAATCTTCCGTTGCCGGTTATCAGATTTGGTAATGTGGATTTTTAATTTTTAATTCACTTTTTTATTGTTCATTTCTTTTCCCCATTTCATGAACTCTTTGTACTAAACCCTTTTTTTTTTTTTGCATTTATGATTAGTTTTCATATAATGTAGTTTTAATTTATACTAGTACCAGAAATTTCATAACTTCATAATAATATTCATTTGCTAATATCTTTCCTCTGATGAGAACGCATTTCTTTGAAACTCCACGGATTAAGAAAATCTTAATATTTCTTTTCTGAGCATTTTGTCGAATAATAAATTCATAGAAAGTATTATTTACATTCTTAAATTACGTTATTCTCTCTCTATCTTTCATATGAAGATGTTATGTATTTTCAAGGCGAAATGATCACAATAGTCGGATTTTCCATGTTTACATATCTTTGCCTAGGGACTCGGCGAGTAACATGCGTGTATTACTTTTTGTTTTTGTGTACATGTACGGGAATGTATATATATATATATATATATATATATATATATATATATATATATATCGGGACTAACCATTGTTGGAACTCTCGGGTGACTCACGCAGGGTTAAAAGTGTTATGAAATAGGTAGAACACAATAAGTTATCTATCTAACTTTGTAGCTATCTATCGATCTATCTAACTGGAGAGGCAGACAAGAGATGTTTTCATAAAACCTGTCAAAATATAACAAAGCTAGATCATAGACAAGTTTACCGGAATATCTTATCAGCTGATCGGATCTATGTGTGAGTCACGTGGATCAGGTTAGCTGGGGATGACTTTGAGTTGGTACTTGGACACGGTGAACAGCGATTGGGTTAATGTTTCCCCCCCCCACTTCGGAGGGAAGTAACGTGTCTCTCAATGGAGGCTGTTAAAGACCACAAGAAAAGAACTCACTTTTCATATTCATCTGCATCGACTTCTCGGAAAGTGAATAAAAAACTGAAACCAATTATCGTCTTGGAGTGAATGTCTTTCTTCGAACAGGTTTTTAGTCTCTCTAAGCTTATGAATTCCAGATGGACCAGTGAATATAAGGTGCGTCGGATATATGACACCCACTACACACACATATAAATTTAGACGATCACGGAGCATAAAACGTGTATGTATATATATATATATATATATATATATATATATATATATATATATATATATATATATATATCACAACATAAATAGACGAGCACGGTTCAGAAAATGAAGAACCACTAAAGACATTAATAACACATTAAGGACGCGTTAGCATAACGTAAAAAAAATACTGGTGCGCTCGTAAGCATCGATAAGATTTTTTACAAACTTTACCATTTAACGCGGTGCCATTTTTGGCTAAGATCAAAGTGTAGTATCTGTTCCGGCAGATGCTGCAAGCTATGACTAGCTATGACTAGCAAAGACCAGATGTGGGGGCAGCCCCACATGCCTGACCATTAACCAGCTCCCATTTCCCACCTCTCGGGAGCTGGTCCCCTTTTTTCCCTTCCCCCTCCCTTCACTCCTCACATTAAAAATCGGCCCTGTGCCTAATTTGCTCGGTGGGGGAGCAAATAAATACCATCTGTTCCGGCAGATACTGCAAGCAAAGACCATATGTAGGGGCGACCCCACATATAAGACCTTGGTCAATGTAGGGGCAACCCTTCATACCAATTGTTACTATCTAGCTCCCCTACTCCCCGGGGAGTTGGTCCCCATTTCCCCTTCACTCCTCACTTTAAAAATCGGCCTTGTGCCTAATTTGCTCAGTGGGGGAGAAAATAAATACCTCAAAGTGTAGTATCTGTTCCGGCAGATGCTGCACTTTGAGACCATTGTCCTTGTGTCAATTGGTTATTGGTCCATGTAGGGGCAACCCTATATACCATTCCCGCTTGCCCCCCTTCACTCCACATAAAAACCGACCTTGTGTCGTATTTTGCTTACGTGGAGAAGCAAATAAATACCTACCCTATCAACGAAATAACTAAAACATTAAAATCCCAAACTAATGCTATATCTATTGCTTATACCCGTCCTGAGACGGGTATTCTACTAGTTGTATTATATTACGTAATCAAAAAAATCTTAAAGCAAAGTTTGATCAGGCAGACTTGATCTGTTTATGCGGGAAAAAGATGGCGACTGAGGGTCACCGAAAATCTCGACGTGAATTACAACATCGCTCGATATGTCTTT
>NC_136488.1:149707532-149727532 GCF_053919585.1 Euprymna scolopes
ACAACTTATATAACCAAATAAAACAATTTATATAATTACACAAAACAACTTATATAACCAAATAAAACAATTTATATAACTACACAAAACAACTTATATGACTAAATAAAACAATTTATATAACTACATAAAACAACTTATATAACTAAATAAAACAATTTATATAACTACACAAAACAACTTATATAACCAAATAAAACAATTTATATAATTACACAAAACAACTTATATAACCAAATAAAACAATTTATATAACTACACAAAACAACTTATATAACCAAATAAAACAATTTATATAACTACACAAAACAACTTATATAACCAAATAAAACAATTTATATAATTACACAAAACAACTTATATAACCAAATAAAACAATTTATATAATTACACAAAACAACTTATATAACCAAATAAAGCAATTTATATAACTACACAAAACAACTTATATAACCAAATAAAACAATTTATATAATTACACAAAACAACTTATATAACCAAATAAAACAATTTATATAACTACACAAAAATAACTTATATAACCAAATAAAACAATTTATATAACTACACAAAACAACTTATATAACCAAATAAAACAATTTATATAACTACACAAAACAACTTATATAACTAAATAAAACAATTTATATAACTACACAAAACAACTTATATAACCAAATAAAACAATTTATATAACTACACAAAACAACTTATATAACTAAATAAAACAATTTATATAACTACACAAAACAACTTATACGTCTACTCAAAGCAGCTCGTATGACTAACTAAGGCAACTTATATGATTACACAAAAAATTGTTCCCAATAAGCCCTGTACAACCGACTTTATTCTAAACATCCGAATATAAATAACTAGTAGGGTGACCTGACGTTCCCCGGGATGGAATGATGATCAACAAATGGTTCACGCTCACATATTTTATTGCCATCGAAATCGGTGAAATCGCGTATTTTTCAATCTAATCAATTGATTGCCTGCTCTAATTGGGGGCCCATTGCAGTGTACCGCGGCCATCTAATGCACAATACATTGTCGTCTACATTGTAGAATAGAGAACTTACTGTGGATTTTATTTTAAAATATATATATAATAGCTTGAATGAAAGTTTTAGATGAAAAGTCAAGTATAATGGTGCAGTTATGCTTTAAACGAAACATTTAATTCGAATGCGCCTCTGTCATATCAAAGAACGTACTGTTGATTTTATGTTGGGCCTTTCGGCTTGTGCGGTAATAAAACTTCTCAAATGCACTTGTGGTGTTAGGTTGTGTAAGGTGTAAACTTTGGTCAAAATCGGCTGTTCTTTCATCGGATTATTTCGATTATCGATTATCGATATTATCGAAGACATTCCGATATAAAACATCTAAGAACACTGCCAGGCACATAAAGTACTTCCGTGTGAAATTTGATAAAAATCGGCCCAACCGTTTTGAAGTCCATACAGAATGAAATCACAGACACACATACCAAGTTCCCTTTGTATAGATTTAAAAACTTTTTTGAGGTGTTTAATTTTTCATTTCACTATTGTTTTAAGGAATCTTAAGATAAAATTGAAACTCAGGGAATCTTGCATAATCGATGCATGGATACTATGCATCAAATTACATGAACATCACAAATATTTCAATTATTCATATCGAAGGTTCTGTCCATATTCTGACCCCTTAAAACGCTTTACAATATCCCTTAATAAACTGAAATTTAAGGAATATTATTTTTATTTATTTATCTTTTTTTTTTTAAATTGAAATCGCTTCAAACAAGGCATGAAACCACTTAATGCAAAGAACTAAAAAAATTAACAAAAAAATACTTCAAGGTTAAAAACTAGTCAATTATACGTGTTAGTTAGATATATTTTGACTCAGAAAAAAAAACGTGGGCTTTTGGCTAAAGACAACGTTTAGTATTTCTGATGCTACACTTCACCTTTTTCTGTCCGCGGACAGTGGAGGAGAAATCCTTCTTGACTGAGGCAATGTATATTTTTGTTACTATCCAGAGTGCCCCTTTTTGTAGAGCTGGAGTTTCCCCGCATTAAAAACCGACCTTGCGTCTAACTCTGCCTTCGTGAGGAGGCAAATAAATAAGAGCAGCAATTCTCCCCCTTTGTCAGAAACATAGCTCATGGAATGTGATGACTAATTCTATTAGTTGATGTCTGATAACAATTGTTAAATTTTACAAAATCCGTATGGCTCGCAATTTTTAAGAGACTCCTTCCCCCTTTTCGTTCCGTTGTATAAAACTAAATTAAACTGAAAATAGCCAACTTACAACTTACATCTTACAACCTGTACAACTTATAACTTTTACAACTTTTACAACTTACAACGACTAATGCGTAGTGATATACGATCCAGTATTTTGTTTTATGAATGAATCCTAACCTGATTTATACGACTGAACTTATGCATTTATGACCTGAAAATTTAATCACTCTGTTGCAGATATTGACGGCGTGAGAGTCTAAGAAACCAACCCCAATCAGAAGCAGAGATGCGTCATTAAACTCCTCCAAACAGAAAAACAAAAAAACGATCAACATCCACCGGTGAATGTTGAACGTTTACAAAGCCGGTGCAGTTGATATCAGCATATGTAGAAAATAGGTTGGTCGATTTCAGAGTGATTACAGGGATGTAAGTGGCAAAGCTCGCTTTCAGACGCCTATGCACAGCCATCGTTCATCATACATTGAGAATAGTGCTGTGTAGAAAAATAAATTCTGGCACACTAAAGGTCGCTCGTTTTAATAGTACCACCTCCGTATTCGTCCATCTTCAATTTTTTTTTACTTCAAAGAAAGATGCATTGAAGGACACTTATTATATTTCGACGGTACACGCCGTCATCAGAATCAAAGTCTGATGATGACGTATAACGTCGAAATATTAATTTTAAACAAATAAATTTTGTTTATTTTTCAAGGTATTGCGTTGAAATTTGGCTTATAAACGTATATCATATATATATATATATATATATATATATATATATATATATATATATATACTAGCAGTTCAGTCTGGCTTTGCTCGGGCTCTATGTATTGTTCATAACTTTATGTGCATATGTATATATATTAAAATGTTTGACTCACGTCCAGGTAACCTACATCTAAACTTTCAAGTGTTTAGACTCAAAATTGGCAGAGGAGTTTTGTAGAGTCTTCAAAGGTCAAATCTTTTGAATTTTAACCTCTTGGCAGACAAATTTTCATCCCAAAAGTGATTAAAAAGCTTGCTGCATGTCTGAATACCCTTTATGTATAATTTCAAACGTTTAGACCCAAAATTGGCTGAATAGTTTGCTAGAGACCGAAAAGGTACAATCTTTTGAACTTTAACGCCTTGGCAGACAAATTTTCGGTCAAAAACGGCTTAAAAAACTTGCCCTGTGTCTGAACACACTTTATGTAAAATTTCAAATGTTTAGACAAAAAATAGCTGGGTAATTTAATGGAGATCGCAGGGGTCTTTTTTTCTTTAAACTTTGGCCCTAATTTTGACACCTTTACATTTACTGTTTTGGGCTCAAATAAAATTAAAAAGTTTGATCTATGTCCAAGTAACCTACATCTAAAATTTAAAGTATTTAGACTCAAAATTGGTGGATGAGTTTGGCAGAATTTCCAAAGGTCAAATCGTTGAACTTTGACCCCTTGACAACCAAATTTCTGACTGAAAATCGATTAAAAAGATTTTCCCAAATCTCAGTACCCTTATATCAAATCTTGAGTCTGTAGACTGAAAATTGACAGAGTAGTTTATAGTGAAATGTACGCACGCAGACACACACACACACACACACACACACACACACACACACACACAAACACACACACACACACACACACACAGAAACTTTGACCCTAATTTTGACCCTTTAACATATAATTTTTTGGGCTCAAATAAAATTAAAAGTTTGATCTATGTCCAAGTAATCTACACCTAAAAGTTAAAGTGTTTAGACCCAAAATTGGCGGAGGAGTTTGGTAGAGTTTTCAAAGGTCAAATCGTTGAACTTTGACCCTTTAACAGCCAAATTTCTGGTCGAAAACTGATTAAAAAATTTTCTCAAATCTCAATACTCCTTATGTCAAATCTCGAGTATGTAGACTGAAAATTGACAGAGTAGTTTGGTAGTGAAATGTACACACACAGACAGACACACTCACAAACAGACAATTTCATACACACACACATACACACAGATATAACGGTGGAAATGTTATTTTTCTATTCTTTAGCTAAAACAATACAATGTGAGCAGGTTGCATACTTGTCTGGTATCAGTGTACGCATGCGCACCGACCGATCGCATAACAAGTCGTTATACCTCGTCCGAAATAATCACAAGTGTTTTTTGTGAAGATGAATAGCTCTATTTATGTCAGTTGTGTTGCGTCTGTCCTGGGCCAAAAATATTCGCTGAAGAGAAATCAGAGTTCAAAAATTTCTCAGGTGAAAAATTGCCATCGATATTTTTTTTCTCACAAATATAGAAAAGCCATAATAAGAGGAAATTAAAAAAAGAAGATATCAACGAAGAAAAGAAAAAAGGATGGATTCAAGTCGGAGTTGCACACACGTATACACAGACACACGCCCGCACATCATGCTCTTATTTACAACACGAAAAGAATCTGGAATTTTACGAAGATATCTCATCATTCCAGTAATTATAGAAGCAACAAGACTCACAAAAAAAAAAAAAATCAAATCCTGGCAAATCTACCCAGTGAACCAAGTGTAAGAGAGATTCAAACAATTGCACTTAAAGGGACAGTTAGAATCTGAAAATGATCTGTCGGTTTGGATGTATGAGATAACAGATCAATATCTGGTATCCGGTAGGATGCATCATCCTCAGATAGAATAAGAACAAGTAAAGAAAAGTAAAAAAAAAAAAAACATGACGAAAAATAGAAAGTAGAAACCTCAGTTGAAGTCAGCTTCCTTGATGCTGGCTTAAACAGAGCTAAAAGAAAAAAAAAACACGAAATACCAAGGTCTTATGGACGACATGAAACTAGAACTTTAGAAATCAACTATTTATATAAGCACCCTGGCCCGTGAAAAATAATTTCAGAAACTGGTAAATATTACCGGTAAACCAAGTACAAGAGAGGTACAAACAATTATGCTTAAAGCAACGATTAGGATCTTTAAATCGGTTGGAGTCTCTGAAATAGTAGATGGATGTTTGCCATCCGATAGAATGCCCTATCGCCAGCCAAAATAAAAGAAAATTAAAAAAAGAGAATATTTATAGATATATATATATATTTATATAAAGTTAGGTTTATATTATGTTTATATATTTATATGTAAAAGATTTACGTCTAAACTAATAAACCGATTATTATTTATTGGAAACACAGATATTAGGTGTAAGGGTGGACGATGCGTGCTATATTTGGTTTAATTTAGTTTTACACAAGAAGGGACAAAAGAATTGGAAGCCTTTCGTGAAAATGTAGATACACCCGATTTATGTGAAATTTAAACCATAAAGGAAATGTTTTTGAAGGCTATATCAATGCTGTTCGTGGGAAACAGTGGACACGAGTTAGTATATGAAAGAATAATGACAATATTAGAAGGAATTTTCAATAATTTTCAATTATATCACGTTTATTTACCAACATAATGGTGTCGATCAAGATGGTAATGGTTGTTGTCCCTGTCGCAGTCTGGCTGCCAAAAACTTGCTAGTCAGACTGCGACACCGACTTCCGGAAATAATTAAATAAATAAATAAATAAGCATGAAACAAATTAACGCTGTGCCGAACAGTTGCATCAGTTTCTTTTTTTCGTTTTCTGCCCTGAAGAAGAGATTCTCCTCTCGAAAATTAGTGAAATCAAGCGCATTGTAGTAGCCTTCAGACACAACCCCTTTCATACGACGCACAATGCTTCAAGTAAACTATAACATACTTTCCTATATTAATAGCTATTTCCAAATTTCAGTTTTATTTTTTAGTACTTTAAAGTATTTTAGAGGGCGTTATATCAACACCAATACTTAGTTGAAAAATTAAATATTTCCGACTTTCATTCAATTCGATCAATAGTCATTAATAGTCAAATAAATCAGTTCCCTAAATTTCAATTTTTTTCTTCTAAAACCTTTGTAGGTGTATCATAAGTTTAATGGCGAATTTTGACATTTACTATTATTATTTCACTTTTTGTTGCATTTAAACGTCAATCAAGGTTCTAAAAAATCTAAGCGTCCATTTCCCTCGCTAACAGTTGATCTCTACATGAGATACATAGTTATCCGAATATTCCATTAGAGTCCTCTTTTATTTTTCAAATGTTGAGTTAATATAGTAGTTAGGAATATTAGTTTTCTTCTCACTTACGTTGTAGCATACACAAATTTACAAATATTTCCAAATATCAAAAGTAACACCTATACGAGAATGTAGTAAATAGTTTCACTATAATCCCAGGATAATAATACATCTGCTCTGGTAGAGTATTCCGCTCAGACATGTAGAAAACGTTTTTATCGGTTTTCATCCGGAAAAAAAGGATGCTAGGGTGTAAAAAAAAACAAAAAAACTGGTACTTGGAGGGACATCGGATTTTCTTCTGTTTGTCAACTGTTTCCCGACTACGCATGCGCGAATCGATCAGATTATGTTAAGAATAAGTAGGTTTGAAAACACTTTTTAAAGATCGCGTGAAATTGGTCTCATGGTTATTTTACTTGATTCACTGTCTTTGTGTTTAGGTTTCGATCTCAGTTCGAGTATTATTTTTTTTTACTTACAAGAAGTGACATGCCTCAGTTTATTTCCGTTTTTACTTTATTTTTTTTTTTTTTGAAAGAATTTAACGTTGCGTTTAATATCGGGCAGCGCCGGATAAATCTTCAAATAGTATATATTTCATTTGGTCTCTTGGTCTTAGTGGATTCCAGGACTAAAGTTCATCTAGTCTGGTGGATTATCCAGCTTAATGATGTCACTATAGGCAACATCACTTAGAGTAGGTGCGCCAATCCTCTTATGAGCCAATGTAGGATAGAGATCTTATTTGGGCTTCGAATATTATGTTCCTATATACTTGCCTCCCCACGAGGGGAGAGTTAGATACAAGGTCGGTTTTTAATGTGGGGAAAATCCAACTCCCCAAAAAGGGACACTCTGGATAGGAACAAAAATTAAAATTGTCTCAGTTGTGAAGGATCTCTTCCACTGACCGAGTACAGACTACGCTGTGATCTTGGCCCGATAGCCACGAAATGTTATTAAATTCTTATCTTCAACTATTATGCTATTTTGAATATTGGGCCAGGTTGTTCTGACAAAACGTTGTTCTTTAGTAAGGTTGTTTACGCATAGATCAAATTTTCATATTTGGATTCATTGTAATTACATGCAGCTGTGACTTGTTATCCTCTTTTTATTCCGCTCCATTCTGGCCATTTATTGTTTTATCTTTAAACTAATTTAATAAGTTATCGTTAATAAAGTACATATTCTGTTTTCCTTACTTACAACAGCTAAAATTACAAAACAATTAGTCGTTTCAAATAGAAGCTGTGACGCATAAATTGTGCTGTAGATGAGACGAACTAGCATAATGAACTGCATCTTTATTCGTTCGGCTTACTCTTTTTTCTTCTCTCCGTTTTACGTCTTTTATCGTCGTTTTCTTCTTTTTTTTACATCTGATTGTTTACCCTCTTTCCTTCTTTCTTTCTTTCTTTCTTTCTTTCTTTCTTTCTCTGGTCCGTTTCGAGGCGCTTCTCTTCTGCACTTCCTAAAGCTACAAACTTTTAACATAAAGGTGTTAAATCAAAGAATTTTCAAACAATGGAAAATATTTCTAAACCTCAAAAGTAACACCTATACAAGAATGTAGTAATCCAGTGTGAATTTCTACAAACCCATAAAAACAATGTCTTTATGAACAGACAACGAAATTGGAAGATGATCCATAGTAATCCAAAAAGGCAGAAATCCGTGGAATAATTCACAAATAGGTACAATATGTTCTTATACCTATTTGTGAATTATTCCACGGATTTCCGCCTTTTGGATTACTTTTCATCCTCTTCCAATTACGCGATTCCCTTGGATTTTACTTGTGTGAATGGAAATTTAACTAATTTTCTTGGATTCTGCATCTTTGGATTTTACGTCATTGGATATTTTACCCTACACGAGACTGTCCATTCACGTGAAATCACTTTTTTATTCACCCTATTCCCTCTGCTTCACTTTTTGTTATCAAGTAAGATCGATGACTTACTTGTAGTTTCATTTAATACTTTTGCAAGCAAAATCCGATCGCACATTTTGCTAAATCCCACCCTCTGATGAGAAAGAAAGTATTTCTTCGAAACTCCGTGGATTAAGGACTATCCAATTATTTAGTGTGTCCTTTTCAAATTAAATATGTTTTTAACTCTTTTTCAAAGTGTTTTTTAACATGTTTTATTAACTACTTGTTCTTATTATGAGCTCTATCTCCTATTTGGCTTTATCGAGCTTTTACATCTGGTTGAGATTACTTTATAAATATTAATTCTTTAATATTTATAATTTACTTTAGTTTTGCCATCTTGGATCATTTTGGTTAACTTAACTGTAATTCTTATTGTATACCCCTCAGAACCCTTCCTTGTGACCAACGGGGTCAAGCAGGGCTGTGTCTTAGCCCCGACGCTCTTCAGCATGGTTTTCTCTGCCATGCTCCAGGACGCTTTCAAAGACAGTCACTCTGGCATTGTCATCAAGTACAGATGTGACGGGGAATTGTTTAACATCAGGCGAATGCAGGCAGTCACGAAAGTGAGGGAAACCATCATCAGAGACCTTCTCTTTGCAGATGACTGTGCCCTTAATGCCCCAAATGAGATAGAGATGCAACGTCAAATGGACGGATTTTCCACCAGTTGTGACAACTTTGGTCTCACCATCAGTACAAAGAAGACAGAAGTTATGTACCAACCCGCCCCAGGAGATGCATACCATGAACCCGGCATCACTGTCAAAGGACAGAAGATCCATGCTGTGGAGCAATTCACCTACCTTGGCAGCACCCTCTCCCGCACCGCCAACATTGACATTGAGGTTAACCATAGAATCTCCACAGCGAGCAGTGCATTTGGAAGACTTAGAGACAATGTGTGGAAGAGGAGAGGCATTACACTCGCAACCAAACTGAAAGTATACCGAGCGGTCGTCCTGACAACCCTACTCTACGCCTGCGAAACTTGGACGCGATATAAAAGACATGAAAAACAGTTGAATGGCTTCCACCTCAGATGCCTCCGTAATCTTCTCAACATCCGCTGGCAAGACAGAATTCCTGACACAGAAGTCTTGAAGCGCGCGGGGCTCCATACCATCACCACCATAATTCGCAAAACCCAGCTCCGGTGGGCAGGCCATGTCTATCGCATGCACGACAGCCAAATCCCCAAACAACTGTTCTATGAGGAACTCAGCCAGGGAAAGCGGAATGCAGGGGGCCAAAAGAAACGATATAAAGACTGTCTGAGAACGTCCCTAAAAGACTTTGACATCAGCCCCCAGTGTTGGGAGAGTCGCGCTGCTAAACGTTCGGCCTGGCGTTGCGTCATCAACCTAGGAGCCGACAGGGCAGAGAATCAACGCATGACACACGACCAGCAGAAGCGCAAGAGGAGGAAGGAGAGAGCTGCCGGTTCACAGCCTGCCGATACCGCCTTCACGTGTCCAGAGTGTGGAAGAGTCTGCCGAGCACGGATTGGCCTCATCAGCCATCTCAGGACCCACAAACCCCTGACGCCGAATTGATTGATACCTTGGTCATCGTCGATTTCGCCGGACGAGCAAGAAGAAGATATATATATATATATATATATATATATATATATATATATATATATATATATATATATATATATATATATATATATCAATAAAGAAATAAAACGACGATATAAAATATATACTAATATATATATATTTAATATTTAATAAGGATATACATAAATTAGGGGTGTAGGGTAAGTGAGAACTTCTTATACCATGGTATTTCGAATCCTAATGCTTCTCATCAGAAGAGGAGAGAAGATGCTAGGTAACATAATAGGGATGCGACGTCTAGCGATAGCAACATTACATTAGGAGCGAAATAAAATATTGAGGCTCTTTGAGGTGACTAAATTTAAAAATTTTAAAATATTAAATAATGATAAATAGATTAGAATCCTTTACTCGAGATGTTGGATGAGGATTAATATATATAATACAGTCTTTTTATTTATTCTCATATTCAATTAGAGATTAAACCTAAAATGGTATCAGATCTAAGTATTAAAACAATCGATGTAAACATTACTTGCCACTAATAAGCAAATACGAAACTAAAATTAACCGTAACGTTGATGCAAGGTTGTTATGGCCATACTATGATTATAGAAATAATAATAAAAAAAAATTCTTTTTAAAATTAATTAGGTGAAATAAAGAAATAGAGAAACCTAATTTAGTAATTCAACGAATGGGATATATTAAAAAAACTTTTTTTAAAATAACTAAGGTTTTTTTGTGGAAACTTCTTATGACTTTGTTTTTAAATAAAGATACGAAAATTAGGTGATATATTAACATTTAAATGTGCTTTTCACGGAGGTTACCTTCAGAGTGTATGTTCTTCGCATGCTTCTTTTTTCGTTAAGGGAATTTTTCTTTTTTCTTTTCCTTTAAACAATGTTCTATTGTTAAAAGTGCTTTTATTCATAATGTCTGAAGAAATGCTGGTATTTGTGAAAATTTTAAAACGCCATAACGTTTGAAATTGTCGATCAGGCATGGAAACAATTGTAACGGAAAATGAAATACACCTCTTGTTGCAATCAACACCTTTTTTAATGTCTTGATTTTGCTTATACAGTATATTAATGCTTAATTATGAAATATGATAATTTTGTAGCTTATTTTTTAAGTCATCTCTTTTTGGCTTAAAACATTGGTATATGAAAATTTACTGGATTACACGAACTCTAAATTACAAGTCTATATATATATATATATATATATATATATATATAAAAATATATATAAATATATATATATATATATATATATATATATATATATATATATATATTGTATCATGTGTACAGAAAGTTGTTGGATGAGATAAGTCATTGGTACCATCGGTTTCAAGCCCGATAATTAGGACCGTTTTGGATATCCATATAAAGCTCTATTCAAAGATTAGTATTGGCTGAAGAGAGCTTGATATGGATATCTAAAAAGGTCCTAATTATCTGGCTTGAAACCGACGGTACCAATGACTTATCTTATCTAATCTAACAACTTTCTGTACACAGAATACAAAATATAAATACGCTCTTACTTTTCGGATTTCTTTTTAAAAAAAACAACAACTAATTATATATATATATATATATATATATATATATATATATATATATATATATATAAATAATACAAAGCTGAATGTCGGTGTGTGTGTGTGTGTGTGTGTGTGTGGTCACGAATAGGCTCCTATATGGTTGACTTTTTAAAAAAAAACTGATTACATATAATGATAGAAGATGTATAGAGACACAGGAATGGGTATGTTTGATCTGGCAGAACGGTGGTTCATTAAAATTGTGGGGTCTGCGTACGCGCCTTGTCCACAAAGTATGGAAATAAAAAATGTAAAAATTAAAAAAAAAATACGATTATAAGTGTTTTTGATATAGATGTACATAAGAATACTTTGATAAGTATGTTTTAACTTAAATAGGGATGGTATAATAAAATTGTGGGATCTGTGTTCGCGTCTGGCCTCCATAGAATGGAAATAGACACAAACTTTAATAAAGACTTTTCATATCTATCTGCGTAAGTATACTTTGATAATTATGTTTCAGTTTGAAGAAATATGATATAATAAAATTATGGGGTGTTCGTTCTCGCTTAACCTGCATAGAATGGAAATATGTCACAAAGTTTAACAAGTTTTTTTTAATATAGATCCACAGAATATTGTGATAAATGTTTCCGTATGAACAGGTATGGTATAATAAATTATGGGGGTTATCTATTTTATTTTTGCTTTCATCATATTTTGTTTTGGTTTTGATATCCCCAAATTCGAAGCTATTTCTTTACAACCCCTCCTTTTCATAACCTATCATACTTTCATAAATCAGAGTCCATTTTCTGTAGGCTGTTTTTTAACCCAGTCAACGACGAGTACTTTTGCTAGTATATATATATATATATATATATATATATATATATATATATATATATATAAATTAAATGAAATAATTACAGATTGTGTAATTCTGTAAGCATAAAGTAAAAGAAAAATATTAGTATCGATATTTCTAAAACAATCCTAAGCAGGTAATGAAAGCTGAATATGCGAGTTAAAGCAATGATATACATGGTAATTCTTAATTAAATTATATAAACTTACAACAAATTTTATTTTTTGACAAAGGAGTATAAATAATTATAAACTTTTAATAATTATTTGTATTACAATAATAATAACAACAGGAAATTTTCTTGTAATTCTACATAATTTAACAAAAAACGCAGACGTCAATTTTTTTTAACTTTGACTCTAATTTTGACTCCTTAACATTTATTGTTTTGGGCTCAAATCGAATTTAAATGTCTGTACCATGTCCAAGTAACCTACATCTACATTTTCAAGTGTTTAGACCAAAAATTGTCGGAGGAGTTTGGTAGAGTCTGCAAATGTAAACTCTGTAAACTTTGACCTCTTGCCAGCAAAATTTTCGCCCCAAAACTGATTAAACAGCTTGTTGCATGTCTGAATACCCTTTATGTAAAATTTAGTTTAGACCCAAAATTTGCTTAATAATTTGCTAAAGACTGTAAAGGTAAAATACTTTGAACTTTGACCCTTTGGAAGACAAATTTTCACACACAAAAAACATTAAAAAGTTTGCCCTATATCTGAATGCACTTTATGTAAAATTTCAAATGTTTAGACCAAAAATTGGTTGAGTAATTTGGTAGAGATCGTAGAGATCATTTTTTTTAACTTTGACCTAATTATGACCCCCTCCCCTGAACATTTATTGTTTTGGACTCGAATCAAATTATAAAGTTAGATCCATGTCCATGTAACCTATATCTAAAACTTCAAGTGTTTAGACACAAAATTGGCGAAGGAGTTTGGTAGAGTTCTCAAAGGTCAAATCGTTGAACCATGACACTTTAACAGCCAAATTTCTGGTCAAAAACGGATTACAAAGATTTTCTTAACCCTCAATACCCCTTATGTCAAATCTCGAGTCTGTAGACCGAAAATTGACAGAGTTATTGCGTAGGGAAATGTACACAAACAGTCAGACAGACAGCCAGACAGACACACACACACACACAGACATTTTCACTTTTATAGATATACACTAGGCATTATATGTATATATGTGTACATGTGTATATGGATACATATATAGATATAATATTTATTCATACAAACATTACTTGCTAAATATTTGTATACGTGTTTCTGTTACCACTCTCTTCGGGAACCAGCGTCTTTAGGCAAGACCCCCCTTTATGAAATTTGAAAATCTGATTCCATAGAATAAACATCTATGGACATATATAGCCAATAATGATTTAATAACATGCTGCTTGTCATTGTGCACTTTTTGATAAACACTGGAGTTTCAATGGATTAATATCTACGAAGCTAAAACGATACAAGAATTATATATATATATATATATATACTAGCATTTCAGCCCGGCGGTGCCCGGGTGTTTGGATGTGTATGTTGAGCAAAAAAAAAAAAAAAACAAGTGGAAGTAGGAAGGTAGGCTCGAACCCGTACCGCAAACGAGGAAAAGAACGGGGAAAAACCCGACGTCTTTGCTGTTACGACCACTGCCAAATCGGAAGTGACTTATGTTTAAATTAAGGCTAGACAATCGATAGGAGAGGATGATTTTCCAAAATATCGGCGAAAAAGCGAACCCCCATTAAAAAGTGCCCAGTTTAGGGTGAAGAAATGAATGTTTTTAGCCAATTTTTCGATATTTGTCGTCTACAAGGTCGAACTTAAAAACGATACTGATCTAGTAAAAATTCGTCGCCTCTGTCAAAAGTTTTAGGCAGACATGAAAACATACATACATACATACATTTATATATTGGTAACTAAAAATGTTCGACCCAAACCGGTTAAAAAGCTTACCCTATCTCTGAATACCCTTTATATGAAATTTCAAATGTTTAGACCAAAAATTGTCTGAGTAATTTGGTAGAGACTGCAGAGGTCAATTTTTAAAACTTTGACCCCCTATTATGACCCCTTAATATTTGTTGTTTGGGGTCAAATCAAGTTATTAAGTTAGATCCATGTCCATGTAACCTATATCTAAAATTTCAAGTGTTTAGACCCAAAATTGTCGGAGGAGTTTGGTAGAGTTCTCAAAGGGCAAATCGTCGAACTTTAACCCTTTTAACAACCAAATTTCTGGCCGAAAACGGATTACAAAGATTTTCCCAAATCTCAGTACCCTGTATATCAAATTTTGAGTCTGTAGACTTAAAATTGACAGAGTTATTGCGTATGAAAATGTACACAGACACACACACACACACACACGTTCACTTTTATATATACAATATATATATATATATATATATATATATATATATATATATATATATACAATATATATATATATATATATATATATATATATATATATATATATATATATATATATATATATAAAGAGAGGGAGAGACACAGAGAGAGAGATGATTATGAATTCTGGAAAATATTTTCTCGGTCAAACAGTAAGTTACATAGAAAATATTTTTTCAACATCAGTATTCAGAGGTGGAGCATGGACCAACACACACACACACACACACACACACACACACACACACACACACACACACACACACATATATATATATATATATATATATATATATAGCAGAGAACATATTACTTGACATCAATTTTAGGGTTCTATTAAATAAGGGCACGAGAAAAATTTTCATATGTATATAAATGTGACGTTTAGATATATTACATGTATTACGTATGTATGCGTGTCTTTGCATTATGCATGAATTTATGTATATATGTATGCATATGCATATGTGCGCGCGCGCGTGTGTGTGTGTGTGTGTGTGCGTGCGTGTGTCCATATTTTCAGACTACAACTTGGAATCTATACATTTCTCTAATCAATTACTTTCCCACATCCAGGCTTTTGTTGAATTGATCAACTCCCTAAACAGACAATACCACATCGAACATTTTATATGCTTCCCACATTCCATTATTGTTAGCAAATTTCAAATTATATACTTACGTACGCAACCAGTAACAACTATTTTACGACTCAAACAATATTTTTCCTCCTAAAATCTTATTTTTAATGAAACTAGTTAAACACTAGTTTTTCTTTATATATATATATATACATAATATATATATATACATATATAATATATATATATATATATACATAATATGTATATAATATATATATAGATAATATATATATATATATACATATACATAATATATACATATATATATATATATATATATATATATATATATATATATATATATATATATATATATATATATATATATATATATATATACTAGACTACCCGTGACCCGTGGGATCAGTATATTAAATTAGCTATGGAATTTATGTATGTGCGTGACACTTGTGATGTAAAGAAAATACTTTTTTTTGACATAACAGAAACATTTCTATGAAAGTATATTAAAATGAAAAATTACGAACGGATCACTCAAACATGAAAAAAATATCCTCCCTATTCGTGTAAAGTTACCTATTTTTCCGAATAATCATTTAAAAATCGAAAATTAAACATGATTTTCTTACGAATCGAACGCTGACAAAAGTCATTTAGCAGCAAAAACGGACATGAACCTACCGATGAGAAATATAAGAATGAAAAACCCATATTGGAATCCTTCAACCAAGTTATAGAAAAAAAAAAATTAATAAAACCTGAAGCAAAAAAATAAAACCTAAATAAATAAAATAAAATAAAATTAATATTGGAACAGATTAGTAAATGTATCAACAAATTCACCGTTCTCACACAACTATTTTGTATCTAGAAATGTAAACAAAAAATAAAAAAAGAAGGAAGGAAGGAAAAGGGACGGATAGAGAGTAGTAGTAGAAGTAGTAGTAGTAGTAGTAGTAGTAGTAGTAGTAGTCTTGGCTTTACTAAAATTGTTCTTATGTTTGTCGACGGGTTAAAGTTGTTTAGTTGTAAGAAAATAGCGACAGTATAGTTGTAATAAAGAATAGTTGCAAAACACCCCCACTCTTCCCATGTTAAATAATAATTTCGAAATAATAACGTTAATATTTCAGTGCGCAGGTCAAAACCTGCAAAAGAAGCGATTTGTGTTTATTTGTTTACGTTGTTATGGGTTAATGTTTATGCGCGCATGCGCAACCGGATATCGTAAACCGGAAAGTGGGTTACATCACTCGTTACAAGGTCATTTGAGTTTTATAATTATATAGATTAAACGAAGTACAAGTCATTGTTCGTTATATTCACTACAAATCATAATAAAAAGCAAACACCAAAAAACCATTAAAGTTTTTCTTCTTCTTCTTCTTCTTCTTCTTCTTCTTCTTCTTCTTCAAGTGTCTGATCTGGTCTGATCCTAATTGTTCCCTGTTCTCCGTATTTCTCATGAACTCATTGTTGGTGCCCTCTTTATTCCTTGCAAATTTGTTTAAACTCTCTGTGAATTTTGTGTATTGTTTTCCTCTGCTCTTGTTTCCGCATATTTTGCCTTCTCATAACAGTTTCTCTAATCCGTCAGCTCCGATTATATCGCCGAAAAATTTGAGCTGTCTTTCCTAATAGTACTGAGAAGGGATCTCTTGTATCCGGCCATACTTATGCCTTTGTTTTTCTTTTTGTCCATGAGACTTTCATGATTCTCCGGATAAACCACATCTCCATTGGTTCTAGTTACTGTTCTGTGTCCTTGGTTAGAGTCCAGCATTCGCATCCGTATAGAAGAATGAACCATACGTAGGCTCACATAATATGTATCTTTGTCCTCAGGCTTATTTTACTGTTAGTATTACTACGGACATAAATTATTTTTAAAATACCATTGTGAAATTCGTTAAATGAATTTCTTTTTCATCTACTTATTTTTGACACATTTGCATCAAAAATTTAATATTTAAAATCTAAAAGAAGTTTTAAGACAGTTTACTTAACTGTAAATAGACATTTAGATAGTACATCACCGGAACGAAACCGAATAAGAACTGAAAGACAGAAGCGGACTAATACAAAATGAGTTTGTCAGTCATTCGCAGTGTGCGCACACCTTTCGTCGTGGAGGCAAAAATATAAAAGAATCGACTTGTAGACACTGCCTGCATTGTCTAAAATAACAGTGTCTACAGGTCGATTCTTTATATATATACATACATACATACATACATACATACATACATATATATATATATATATATATATATATATATATATATATATATATATATATATATAAAGATGATTGATTATTTTAATTAAAATTAAAAATCGGTTTCATAAGGAAGAACAAACAAAATGAAACAGATTTTTAATTTTTAATTGTAATTATAAATTATCAATCATCTTACTCAATATTAAAATAGCTCTAGGATATATATATATATATATATATATATATATATATATATATATATATATATATATATATATATGCCTATAAAGCTTATTATATATCTACATTACAACGAACACTGTTTTCTTTTATTTTAATTGTATTAATGAATTTACTAATACATTAAAATATACTCTGCTCTTTAGACTCTTGTTCTAATCCTTATATATATATATATATATATATATATATATATATATATATATATATATATATATATATATCCATGGGCCCTAAGATGACTTTTCAGGCCAACAGTTGACTCGCACAGTTTGCCACATATGTAGCACACAAGGTTGAGTATTGAAACATATTTTACGTCTATCTCCTTTTTTCTGCTCTCTCTCTCTCTCTCTCTCTCTCTCTCTCTCTCTCTCTCTCTCTCTCTCTCTGTCCATGGCATAATTTTTTGTGGTTAATATAAGCAGCTTCCAAGAGATTCATCCGATCACCTGCCTCACATTTTCAATTGTTCAACGCACCAACTGACACATTACTTAAGCTCAGCATGACGGATTCTTTCCCATTCAAAAGCTTCAGATCCACTTCTAACTAGCCTTCTATATTCGGGCCAGTATTTCGCTAGAGTTTCGCAGTTCTGAACAGAAATCTTGGAGGCTTTAAGATCGTCTTTCATGCAAGCCTTGAAGCGCCTCTTTGGGCCATGATGAGGCAGTTTCATAATCTTAAGCTACCCATAAAACAACTGCTTAGGCAGCCTTGCAACATCCATCTGAACAACATATAACTCAACACCAACACTTCAATGTTCAAACACTCAGCTTCTTGAGAATGTCTATGAAAAAGATTTATTCAATATATATATATATATATATATATATATATATATATATATATATATATATATATATATATATATATAAAGCTGAACGTCTGTGTGTGTCTGGTCACGGATAGGCTCCTATATGGTTGACTATTATAGAAAACTGATCACATATAATGATAGAAGATGTATTGAGACACAGGAATGGGTATGTTTGATCTGGCATAATGATGATTCATTAAAATTGTGAGGTCTGCGTACGCACCTGGTCCACAAAATATGTAAATAAAAATAAAAAAATTAAAAAAACGTTTAATGTGTTTTTGATATATATATGTACATAAGAATACTTTGATAAGTATGTTTAAACTTAAATAGTGATGGTATAATAAAATTTTGGGGTCTGCGTTTCGGCCTGGCCTCCATAGAATGGAAATAGGCGCAAACTTTAATAAAGACTTTTCATATCTATCTGCGTAAGTATACTTTTCTAATTATGTTTCAGTTTGAAGAAATATGGTATAATAAAATTATGGGGTGTTCGTTCGCGCCTGACCTCCATATAATGGAAATATGTCACAAAGTTTAACAAGGTTTTTTAATATAGATCCACAGAATATTGTGATAAATGTTTCAGTGTAAACAGGTATAGTACAATAAATTATGGGGTCCATCTATTTTATTTTTACTTTCATCATATTTTGCTTTGGTTTTGATACCCCCAAATTCGAAGCTATCTCTTTACAACCCTTCCTTTTCATAACCTATCATACTTTCATAAATCAGAGTCCATTTTCTGCAGGCTGTTTTTGAACCCAGTCAACGACGGATACTTTTGCTAGTATATATATATATATATATATATGTATATATATATATATATATATATATATATATATATATATATATATATACGCCCGGGTATTTGGATGTGTGTGTGTGTATATATATATATATATATATATATATATATATATATATATATATATATGCAACTACATACATATATATATATATATATACATAAATATATACATATATATATATATACATATATATATATATATATATATATATATATATATATATGTCCCTGAATACGCCGAGTGCAGAGGGTAAAAGTCCCTCAATGGGGGACCTGGATATGACCTTAAACTATATCCAGTGGTGAGGCCCCAGCTTGTGGGCATTGGGGAGTGTGGAGCTATCCTTTAATTACCATTGCTCTCAGGTCCACTCTGACCCAGAGTGGTAGTACCTGTTAGGGTCCCAACTATGGGTTGAATAGAAACCGACGTGAAAACAACAAATATATTATATTATAAAATGTTTTCTTCAAAATCTTTGGATTCGGCATTAAATAACCCGAAAAGGGTTGATATGCCGTAAAACAAAAACAACCAACCATATATATATATATATATATATATATATATATGCAT
>NC_136488.1:149732532-149735032 GCF_053919585.1 Euprymna scolopes
AAGCAATTGATGATCCCTTTAAAAAAATAAATTATTAGTGCTATAGTAAATTCTAGAGCGATCTGATGCAGTGATTGCAGGTGATTAAATGACTTACTGACTAGATGGTTTTCTAACGAATGATAAAAAATATATTTAATACCAGAAGATGTATTTAATTCTCACTCATTATATTTCATTCATATTTTTATGACGTACGTCTTACGCGTGTTTCGTTGAATAGCGTAAGCCCATCAAACAACTCATCAGAGACAAACGTATGCTCCTGAAAAGACCACTGGAATAGTTTTTCTTTGGAATGAAAAAGTATTTGATAAAACGAAAGTGCTTATAAAAGGAAATAAAAATATTTAAAGTTAGCAAAACGCAAAAATTCACTAAGTTCTTGCAGTGTCTGTAGGTATTGCAGTGTCTGTAGGTATTGCAGTGTCTGTAGGTATTGCAGTATCATAAATAACGGTATTTCGGGTAAAAAGTATATTGATATGTTTTAGTGATTTGTATTTCATCCATTTACGAATATATAACGAATGGAACTGATTTTGTTTTGAACCTGTGTAAATTTTCGGTAAATTTTTACGTTCTTCCCACCTCAACACTATAATGGATGATAAATGCCGTAATATCCAGAAAACTACTTGTATGCGCAAAACATACGTGTGATATTCTGTTTCAGCCTACATGAAAACCTTTAAAAGATTTCATTTTAAAGTTTAGCGTTGAGGTAAATAAAAAGTAAACAAAATAATGAATTTTCTTAGTTGAAATATTAATTCTTCATGAGTTTCCCATTTTTGTTGTAAGTAAAAAAAAAAAAATAGCCTTCGACCAGACTTGAACACTATTAAATATTCTTTTTCGTGACGATGGATTTGTTTTTAGCGAGCCGTAGAGCAACCGTTGCCAATTTGTAATGTTCACAGTCGACCGGTTACTCAAACATGGTATGCGAGTTGGAGTATCGTGGGAGGCTATTTTGTTTGTATATTTGTGTGCTTTTTTCGTTGAGTTATTTATGATTCAAAATAGTTATAACGGTTACAAACAATAATAAAATAACAAAGAAAGCATACTCAAACGAACAAATTGACTCTTCAAATTTAGAAAAGCTTAACTCTAAATTTAGAAACAGCTGAACTTTAAATAAAAAAGAAACTAACACAAATTTAAATTAAACACAGTTCAATTTTAAATAATAATAATAAAAAAACACAACTTAAAATTAAAAAAAAGCTCAACTTTAAGCTAGACACACAATAGCTAAACTTTAAATTAAAAACCTAGCTCAATTTTATATAGAAAGAAAGCAACAGATCAAATTTAAAATGGAACCCACTTCAACTTTGAATAAAATAAACACAAATTAAAATAGCTCAGCTTTAAAGAAAAACAAAACAAGAACAAAACTTTAAGTTAAAACCCCGTTCAATTTTACATACAGAAACAAGAAACAGTTGAACGTTAAATTTAAAACATAGGTTAATTTTAAATATAAAAAAAAGCATAACTTAAAAAAAAAATATAAAAAAAAAAAAATAATAATAATAATAAAAAAAAACAAAAAAAAAACAATTCAACGTTAACTCGAACAGCACAACTCAACTTCATTGTTGATTTCAAGTTCTTTTGCGTCATATCGACTCTAGTAGCTCTTACTGCCTTGGTAAATTTGTGCTATGCATATTAATTTTGGGGTTTGTATTACTGTACACATAGATTCAAAAAAGTTGTCAAAAAACAAATATATAACAAATAAATATTATCAAAGGCAAGATAAGTTACTTTTCTACCAAACTGGATACATTTTTGTTGTTTTTATTGAATGTAACATGTTTATTCAGCTCGAAAAACATTCAGTGTTTACCGATGTATTGGAAAATTCAAGATGGCGCCCGACACTCTCTTTAAGATGGTAAGTTTGGGAAAAGGTATTATAAATAATAAACTAGAAAAATACTATTAAAAAAACACCCAATATATGTCAACTTATGTCACGGTAACATATAATGAGCGAATTTCTAACAGTATTTTGTCTAGTTTATTATTTATAACATCTTTTCCTGAACTTATCGTGTAAAAGAGAGTGTCAGGCGCCATTTTGAATTTTCCAATACATCGGTAAACACTGTAGGCTTTTCGAGCTGAATAAACAGGTTACATTGAATAAAAACACGAAAAATATATCCAGTTAGGTAGAAAAGTAACTTATCTTGCCTTTGATAACATTTATTTGTTATATATTTGTTTTTTGACAACTTTTTCGAATCTATGTATACAGTAATACAAACCTTAATTTTGTAGTGTCGGGAAGGGTTAATGTCGAGCAGAATGGTCTCTAGAGATCGGCTAGACAATCACATTTCGCATAGTTCGAAAATAGAATCAGCAAGACTACTACTACTACTATTAATGCTATTACTAATTATAGGTGGTGGTAAGTATTTTTATGCCTTTGCTCGCCAACCGAGTCCAAATGAGGAAAATATTCTCCCTCAAAACG
>NC_136488.1:149737532-149742532 GCF_053919585.1 Euprymna scolopes
TTTTTATTAATATTAAGATGTGTAGATATCTAGTAATATAGATAATAAAATGCGTCTGGCTTTTTGTTCTATAAAAGCAACTTGTCGGCCATATTTGGATGAAAAGAATCATTGCTTTGTGACAAAATCATAGCATGCGTTCGCGGGCTTGTATTTAATAACAAATCAAAAAGTGGGTAGAATTCCTTTTTGATTATCAACCTTTCCCCCAGTTTTACTATCACATTTTTTACCATAAAACACTAACCTCTTTGATTTCGTTCATGGTGGCAAATATCAATCATTCTTGTCTTTTCATTTAAAAAGTTACGCTTGCTTTCATTTATAGTTTTTTTTCCCTCTTATATATTCGTGTGTTTCTCTACTGTTGCGGATGACATAGACACATTAAACGACACTTTCTGATAGCCATTATAGTTGCACATGCGCAGTTAACACAATATGTCTTAGACAGCCTAACACACGTAGATTCCAACCGTATTATAATGGTGATTCCGAGTGTAGATAATGGTAAGAAAAATTTGGAATATTATTTTTTTTAAAATAGGAGAAAATCGTACCCATCGTCATATTTAACTTCAAGCAAAGCCCACTGATGTTTGCTGCGGGCCTGCCCGATTAAATTCAAACGTAAAAAAGAAGCGTATCCCCCATGTATATATATATATATATATATATATATATATATATATATATATATATATATATATATATATATATATATGCATGAGTAAAAAATCAATACGAAAAATATATATAGAGTCTATATCTGTATTTATTTTCTACTTGTTGACATGTAGGAATACAAAATGTCTTTCGAAAATAAAAAAAGAAAACGTTTCTTTCAAAAGCACTAATTTCGACCGATCCTTCGGTGTTCTTCAGTGTGAATATATATATATATATATATATATATATATATATATATATATATATATATAAACTGTTGACTGTCATGGCTCTTGTGGGCTGCGACGTTGTTTGGCTGTGGAATTCATTATATATAATCTCTCACATTCTGAAAATCCTATCATAAGTTACTCGCTAGGTTAGCATTGCTGGATGGCATCGTCCTTTCGAGTTGAATCTCCTACTTGTGAGAGATCGGCTTGGGGTTTGTAGCTGATTGGATGACCGCGTCCCTTGTCGAGACAAAGTAGGTCAATTTCACAGTCGGATTTTGGCGCGGTTTTCTTGATCTGTGTTGGTTAATAGAATTTCTTGTGTGCGGGGCGTTTTCTCAGTTGCAAGAGGTTCGGATTTCGAATCCTGAGTTCGGATGTGTCTAACTGATGAGCTCAAACGAGGGTGAAACTCGAGTCTTGGACTTCCGGTTCGTTGTCTGTCGTAGCTCTTGTAGGCTGCGACGTTGTTTGGCTATATGTATATATATATATATATATATATATATATATATATATATATATATATATATATTTATTACAATAAATCTTAATAGTAAATAAGAAAACTTTTGGTGAATATTCTGAATTAGATCGGTCTTTGTTTTATGTTTGATTTTTCGGTTTGGCAGGCCCTAAGCGGGCGTCGAGGGATTTTACCTGGAGAAACTCAATACGCCACAAAAGATTTGACTTAAGACATTGGAAAGTTGTGATGATATAGACTGCGCCCCTCTCCTTAGTTAGGACAACCGGAAAATATTAGCCAAGGAAGTAAACTATAATAAAAAGATCGCAGCACCATTAAATTTATTTGTTAGATTTTGGGGTGGTCAGATATCGATAGAAAAATGAGTTGCGGCAGGTTCTGGTTGTAAAATAACCGGACGGTCAAGGATTACTGGTTAGGAATAAACATATTTGGCGGAGCACTAACAGCAAAATGGATGGATGACATCTTTTAGAGAGAGAGAGAGAGAGAGAGAGAGAGAGAGAGAGAGAGAGAGAGAGAGAGAGAGAGAAAGAGAGAGAGTTTGAGAGTCAACGAAAAAGGATATTGGCTTCCAGAAACAACAGAAGTTGTTGTTGTTAAGTATTATGATTGACCGTTTTGTTGGCATTCGTTCCCTCGATATCTTTTGATTAAAAATTCTCTGTAGAAGAATGTAGAATATTTACAGGAGGGACCACGTAAAGGTTGTCGACGTCCTTAAGCGAAAATGTTTCTATAGAACGAAGTAGATTCGAACTTGGCACGCATTCTGTCAGTTAATCGTTATTCGGTTGTCGAGACACGACACACACACACACGCACACACACACACACACACACACACACACACACACACAGCGAACATATTTTGTCTTGTGTTGTTTTTGCTGTAGCGCAACTATTTAGAGAATCACGTGACGACAATAAATAAAAAATTAAAACATTTTTTAAAACATTGTCTTATAAAAATGTCATTGTTTTTGTTTTGTGACTTCTTGACCAATTTGTTGGTTATTTCGTTTCTGTAATGTCTGAAAAGTGGCTGTGGTGAAATGGAAAACGACGCGGACTGGCCACTTTGGTGTGGGAGGTTCGAATCCAGTTACTTCCATTGCATCACTTTCACATATGAATGTTTGCAACCTTCGCATTAGAACCCTCACCCCGGTAGTACCCGATTCTAAATTGTCGATAAATACTTGTTCGATTATGTAATTAACATTTTACACCACACTCATCGTTTTCAAGTCTGTCATATTAGTGTTTGTAATTAAACATACAATATCATTAACGTTTATAAAAGAGCAACTTTGGACGGTGATGCTTACCAATAAAAACCAATACAGCAACAGAATTTTAATTATAGTCGAACATTATTTTCACGACGTTGCATCTGGATACTACTGCAGTATGTCATCCCACCAGAACTTTTTTTGTGGTAAATACTAAATTATATATATACTAGCAAATGTATTCGGCGTTTCCAGGTATTAAACGTACAGATGAATTCATTTAAAAAAAAGTAAATAAAACGGAAAGAAACTGAGACATGTGCATGCGAGTATTATGTTTTTTTTCTAAATAGTTTACTTTTTTTAAGTAAAATAAAAAAAGAAATACTCGAGCTGAGATCGAAACCAAAATCCGAAGACAGTGAATCAAGGACGATAACCATTAAGCCAGCTTACTTCGCCCGAAGCAAAGATGCGACGTTGAATTCCTGGCAAACGTGTACTGAGAATGTTCTTGACTATGTAGAAAAATGAATACTGGAGCAGAACAGGTCGCTCGTGTAAATGGGACCACTCTCGTCTTCGTAGTTCTTCAACATTTTGAATTAAAAATACAAATAAGAGGTTTGATTTTGGAAGGACCCTGGTATGGCAAAGCGTGCTCCGGACGCCCATGCACAGCCATTGTTCATCGCTGGTAAAAGTGCATTGAGGGAAAACGAATTCTGAAGCAGAAAAGGTATCATTTTAATGGTACAACTCCCGTCTTCGTAGCTTTTCTTTTCGAGTTGAAAAAATTAGGGGAATGACCCTCGTGTATATATATATATATATATATATATATATATATATATATATATATATATATATATATATATATATATATATATATAAAGCTGAACGTCTGTGTGTGTGTGTGTGTGTCTGGTCACGAATAGGCTCCTATATGGTTGACTATTATAGAAAACTGATCACATGATAGAAGATGTATCGAGACACAGGAATGGGTATGTTTGATCTGGCATAATGATGATTCATTAAAATTGTGGGGTCTGCATTCGCGCCTGGTCCACAAAGTATGGAAATAAAAAGTGTAAAAATTAAAAAAAAAAACGTTTACAAGTGTTTTTGATATAGATGATCATAATAATACTTTGATAAGTATGTTTTAAGTTAAATAGGGATAGTATGATAAAATTGTGGGGTCTGCGTTCGCGCCTGGCCTCCATAGAATGGAAATCGGCGCAAACTTTAATAAAGACTTTTCATATCTATCTACGTAAGTATACTTTGATAATTATGTTACAGTTTGAAGAAATATGGTATAATAAAATTATGGGGTGTTCGTTCGCGCCTGACCGCCATAGAATGGAAATATGTCACAAAGTTTAACAAGGTTTTTTAATATAGATCCACAGAATATTGTGATAAGTGTTTCAGTGTGAACAGATATAGTATAATAAATTATGGGGTTTATCTATTTTATTTTTACTTTCATCATATTTTGCTTTGGTTTTGATATCCCCAAATTCGAAGCTATCTCTTTACAACCCTTCCTTTTCATAACCTATCATACTTTCATAAATCAGAGTCCATTTTCTGCAGGCTGTTTTTTAACCCAGTCAACGACGGGTTCTTTTGCTAGTATATATATATATATATATATATATATATATATATATATATATATATATATATATATATATATATATATATATATATATATCACTGCGCCACGGGTCCTTGTGGACAATTCTAGTACGAATTTTAGGAGCCTTAAACCTACTTTTTATTTCTAGTTGTAAATATCACCAATAAAAAGTAGGTGGCGCAGTGGTTAGAGTACTGGGAAAATCCATTGTAAAAGTGATATTCACGTGAAGGTTGAAGGTTCAATCCTCAGTGTGGACGACTGAAATATACATTTGCGAATTACTTAGGACCTCTATCCAGTCATGGCTGACGGTACAAGACCACGCTATCCCCGTGAAGTAAATAAAGGGTTCCGCTCAAAATTCCATCCAAATTCCCGAGTTCGACAAGATACACCTGAAGAAGGTCGGAGGTTATATCGACTGAAACGTTGTGAAAATCACACTCAAGATGAGAAAAGTAGTGCGATGAATAATGATACAAATAACCAATCCTCATCTCCAAAATTCAGAAACATCAGAATTGCAATTGTAATAATTTGAACTTAACTTTGTGATGCAGTGGTTTTAGCCTAAAATGAAAACGTTTTCTTTCATTAATTGTTATTGCTGCTAATTTTTCATCTCGACAAAGAATAGATGTTTGATTGTAGAATTGGATTTATGAGAGCATTAAGACTGGCATCTCCTTTGAAGGAATGTGTGTGTGTTTCTTCTTTTG